>NW_027364259.1:0-273351 GCF_046119375.1 Phyllobates terribilis
GGCATCTCACTCTCTTTGAATCTTCTTTATCATGCTAGGATTAGCAGGAAAAAGCAAAAAATTTCAGAATTGCACCTTGCAATGTGGAGATATTACTGTTTGTGCATTTACAATATTCATTGATTTTTGCCATTGAAAAACATGTTTTTCATATACCAGAAATGTTTGAAGCTACTGACTGAATGAAAGGAGCTGGCATCTCACTCTCTTTGAATCTTCTTTATCATGATAGGATTAACAGGAAAAAGCTAAAAATTTCAGAATTGCACCGTGCAATGTGGAGATATTACTGTTTGTGCATTTACAATATTCATTGATTTTTGCCATTGAAAAACATGTTTTTCATATACCAGAAATGTTTGAAGCTACTGACTGAATGAAAGGAGCTGGCATCTCACTCTCTTTGAATCTTCTTTATCATGCTAGGATTAGCAGGAAAAAGCAAAAAATTTCAGAATTGCACCTTGCAATGTGGAGATATTACTGTTTGTGCATTTACAATATTCATTGATTTTTGCCATTGAAAAACATGTTTTTCATATACCAGAAATGTTTGAAGCTACTGACTGAATGAAAGGAGCTGGCATCTCACTCTCTTTGAATCTTCTTTATCATGCTAGGATTAACAGGAAAAAGCAAAAAATTTCAGAATTGCACCTTGCAATGTGGAGATATTACTGTTTGTGCATTTACAATATTCATTGATTTTTGCCATTGAAAAACATGTTTTTCATATACCAGAAATGTTTGAAGCTACTGACTGAATGAAAGGAGCTGGCATCTCACTCTCTTTGAATCTTCTTTATCATGCTAGGATTAACAGGAAAAAGCTAAAAATTTCAGAATTGCACCGTGCAATGTGGAGATATTACTGTTTGTGCATTTACAATATTCATTGATTTTTGCCATTGAAAAACATGTTTTTCATATACCAGAAATGTTTGAAGCTACTGACTGAATGAAAGGAGCTGGCATCTCACTCTCTTTGAATCTTCTTTATCATGCTAGGATTAGCAGGAAAAAGCAAAAAATTTCAGAATTGCACCTTGCAATGTGGAGATATTACTGTTTGTGCATTTACAATATTCATTGATTTTTGCCATTGAAAAACATGTTTTTCATATACCAGAAATGTTTGAAGCTACTGACTGAATGAAAGGAGCTGGCATCTCACTCTCTTTGAATCTTCTTTATCATGCTAGGATTAACAGGAAAAAGCTAAAAATTTCAGAATTGCACCGTGCAATGTGGAGATATTACTGTTTGTGCATTTACAATATTCATTGATTTTTCCATTGAAAAACATGTTTTTCATATACCAGAAATGTTTGAAGCTACTGACTGAATGAAAGGAGCTGGCATCTCACTCTCTTTGAATCTTCTTTATCATGCTAGGATTAGCAGGAAAAAGCAAAAAATTTCAGAATTGCACCTTGCAATGTGGAGATATTACTGTTTGTGCATTTACAATATTCATTGATTTTTGCCATTGAAAAACATGTTTTTCATATACCAGAAATGTTTGAAGCTACTGACTGAATGAAAGGAGCTGGCATCTCACTCTCTTTGAATCTTCTTTATCATGCTAGGATTAACAGGAAAAAGCAAAAAATTTCAGAATTGCACCTTGCAATGTGGAGATATTACTGTTTGTGCATTTACAATATTCATTGATTTTTGCCATTGAAAAACATGTTTTTCATATACCAGAAATGTTTGAAGCTACTGACTGAATGAAAGGAGCTGGCATCTCACTCTCTTTGAATCTTCTTTATCATGCTAGGATTAACAGGAAAAAGCTAAAAATTTCAGAATTGCACCGTGCAATGTGGAGATATTACTGTTTGTGCATTTACAATATTCATTGATTTTTGCCATTGAAAAACATGTTTTTCATATACCAGAAATGTTTGAAGCTACTGACTGAATGAAAGGAGCTGGCATCTCACTCTCTTTGAATCTTCTTTATCATGCTAGGATTAACAGGAAAAAGCTAAAAATTTCAGAATTGCACCGTGCAATGTGGAGATATTACTGTTTGTGCATTTACAATATTCATTGATTTTTGCCATTGAAAAACATGTTTTTCATATACCAGAAATGTTTGAAGCTACTGACTGAATGAAAGGAGCTGGCATCTCACTCTCTTTGAATCTTCTTTATCATGCTAGGATTAGCAGGAAAAAGTAAAAAATTTCAGAATTGCACCTTGCAATGTGGAGATATTACTGTTTGTGCATTTACAATATTCATTGATTTTTGCCATTGAAAAACATGTTTTTCATATACCAGAAATGTTTGAAGCTACTGACTGAATGAAAGGAGCTGGCATCTCACTCTCTTTGAATCTTCTTTATCATGCTAGGATTAACAGGAAAAAGCTAAAAATTTCAGAATTGCACCGTGCAATGTGGAGATATTACTGTTTGTGCATTTACAATATTCATTGATTTTTGCCATTGAAAAACATGTTTTTCATATACCAGAAATGTTTGAAGCTACTGACTGAATGAAAGGAGCTGGCATCTCACTCTCTTTGAATCTTCTTTATCATGCTAGGATTAGCAGGAAAAAGCAAAAAATTTCAGAATTGCACCTTGCAATGTGGAGATATTACTGTTTGTGCATTTACAATATTCATTGATTTTTGCCATTGAAAAACATGTTTTTCATATACCAGAAATGTTTGAAGCTACTGACTGAATGAAAGGAGCTGGCATCTCACTCTCTTTGAATCTTCTTTATCATGCTAGGATTAACAGGAAAAAGCAAAAAATTTCAGAATTGCACCTTGCAATGTGGAGATATTACTGTTTGTGCATTTACAATATTCATTGATTTTTGCCATTGAAAAACATGTTTTTCATATACCAGAAATGTTTGAAGCTACTGACTGAATGAAAGGAGCTGGCATCTCACTCTCTTTGAATTTTCCTTATCATGCTAGGATTAACAGGAAAAAGCTAAAAATTTCAGAATTGCACCGTGCAATGTGGAGATATTACTGTTTGTGCATTTACAATATTCATTGATTTTTGCCATTGAAAAACATGTTTTTCATATACCAGAAATGTTTGAAGCTACTGACTGAATGAAAGGAGCTGGCATCTCACTCTCTTTGAATCTTCTTTATCATGCTAGGATTAGCAGGAAAAAGCAAACAATTTCAGAATTGCACCTTGCAATGTGGAGATATTACTGTTTGTGCATTTACAATATTCATTGATTTTTGCCATTGAAAAACATGTTTTTCATATACCAGAAATGTTTGAAGCTACTGACTGAATGAAAGGAGCTGGCATCTCACTCTCTTTGAATCTTCTTTATCATGCTAGGATTAACAGGAAAAAGCTAAAAATTTCAGAATTGCACCGTGCAATGTGGAGATATTACTGTTTGTGCATTTACAATATTCATTGATTTTTGCCATTGAAAAACATGTTTTTCATATACCAGAAATGTTTGAAGCTACTGACTGAATGAAAGGAGCTGGCATCTCACTCTCTTTGAATCTTCTTTATCATGCTAGGATTAGCAGGAAAAAGCAAAAAATTTCAGAATTGCTCCTTGCAATGTGGAGATATTACTGTTTGTGCATTTACAATATTCATTGATTTTTGCCATTGAAAAACATGTTTTTCATATACCAGAAATGTTTGAAGCTACTGACTGAATGAAAGGAGCTGGCATCTCACTCTCTTTGAATCTTCTTTATCATGCTAGGATTAACAGGAAAAAGCAAAAAATTTCAGAATTGCACCTTGCAATGTGGAGATATTACTGTTTGTGCATTTACAATACTCATTGATTTTTGCCATTGAAAAACATGTTTTTCATATACCAGAAATGTTTGAAGCTACTGACTGAATGAAAGGAGCTGGCATCTCACTCTCTTTGAATCTTCTTTATCATGCTAGGATTAACAGGAAAAAGCAAAAAATTTCAGAATTGCACCTTGCAATGTGGAGATATTACTGTTTGTGCATTTACAATATTCATTGATTTTTGCCATTGAAAAACATGTTTTTCATATACCAGAAATGTTTGAAGCTACTGACTGAATGAAAGGAGCTGGCATCTCACTCTCTTTGAATCTTCTTTATCATGCTAGGATTAACAGGAAAAAGCTAAAAATTTCAGAATTGCACCGTGCAATGTGGAGATATTACTGTTTGTGCATTTACAATATTCATTGATTTTTGCCATTGAAAAACATGTTTTTCATATAGCAGAAATGTTTGAAGCTACTGACTGAATGAAAGGAGCTGGCATCTCACTCTCTTTGAATCTTCTTTATCATGCTAGGATTAGCAGGAAAAAGCAAAAAATTTCAGAATTGCACCTTGCAATGTGGAGATATTACTGTTTGTGCATTTACAATATTCATTGATTTTTGCCATTGAAAAACATGTTTTTCATATACCAGAAATGTTTGAAGCTACTGACTGAATGAAAGGAGCTGGCATCTCACTCTCTTTGAATCTTCTTTATCATGCTAGGATTAACAGGAAAAAGCTAAAAATTTCAGAATTGCACCGTGCAATGTGAAGATATTACTGTTTGTGCATTTACAATATTCATTGATTTTTGCCATTGAAAAACATGTTTTTCATATACCAGAAATGTTTGAAGCTACTGACTGAATGAAAGGAGCTGGCATCTCACTCTCTTTGAATCTTCTTTATCATGCTAGGATTAGCAGGAAAAAGCAAAAAATTTCAGAATTGCACCTTGCAATGTGGAGATATTACTGTTTGTGCATTTACAATATTCATTGATTTTTGCCATTGAAAAACATGTTTTTCATATACCAGAAATGTTTGAAGCTACTGACTGAATGAAAGGAGCTGGCATCTCACTCTCTTTGAATCTTCTTTATCATGCTAGGATTAACAGGAAAAAGCAAAAAATTTCAGAATTGCACCTTGCAATGTGGAGATATTACTGTTTGTGCATTTACAATATTCATTGATTTTTGCCATTGAAAAACATGTTTTTCATATACCAGAAATGTTTGAAGCTACTGACTGAATGAAAGGAGCTGGCATCTCACTCTCTTTGAATCTTCTTTATCATGCTAGGATTAACAGGAAAAAGCTAAAAATTTCAGAATTGCACCGTGCAATGTGGAGATATTACTGTTTGTGCATTTACAATATTCATTGATTTTTGCCATTGAAAAACATGTTTTTCATATACCAGAAATGTTTGAAGCTACTGACTGAATGAAAGGAGCTGGCATCTCACTCTCTTTGAATCTTCTTTATCATGCTAGGATTAGCAGGAAAAAGCAAAAAATTTCAGAATTGCACCTTGCAATGTGGAGATATTACTGTTTGTGCATTTACAATATTCATTGATTATTGCCATTGAAAAACATGTTTTTCATATACCAGAAATGTTTGAAGCTACTGACTGAATGAAAGGAGCTGGCATCTCACTCTCTTTGAATCTTCTTTATCATGCTAGGATTAACAGGAAAAAGCTAAAAATTTCAGAATTGCACCGTGCAATGTGGAGATATTACTGTTTGTGCATTTACAATATTCATTGATTTTTGCCATTGAAAAACATGTTTTTCATATACCAGAAATGTTTGAAGCTACTGACTGAATGAAAGGAGCTGGCATCTCACTCTCTTTGAATCTTCTTTATCATGCTAGGATTAGCAGGAAAAAGCAAAAAATTTCAGAATTGCACCTTGCAATGTGGAGATATTACTGTTTGTGCATTTACAATATTCATTGATTTTTGCCATTGAAAAACATGTTTTTCATATACCAGAAATGTTTGAAGCTACTGACTGAATGAAAGGAGCTGGCATCTCACTCTCTTTGAATCTTCTTTATCATGCTAGGATTAACAGGAAAAAGCTAAAAATTTCAGAATTGCACCGTGCAATGTGGAGATATTACTGTTTGTGCATTTACAATATTCATTGATTTTTGCCATTGAAAAACATGTTTTTCATATACCAGAAATGTTTGAAGCTACTGACTGAATGAAAGGAGCTGGCATCTCACTCTCTTTGAATCTTCTTTATCATGCTAGGATTAGCAGGAAAAAGCAAAAAATTTCAGAATTGCACCTTGCAATGTGGAGATATTACTGTTTGTGCATTTACAATATTCATTGATTTTTGCCATTGAAAAACATGTTTTTCATATACCAGAAATGTTTGAAGCTACTGACTGAATGAAAGGAGCTGGCATCTCACTCTCTTTGAATCTTCTTTATCATGCTAGGATTAACAGGAAAAAGCAAAAAATTTCAGAATTGCACCTTGCAATGTGGAGATATTACTCTTTGTGCATTTACAATATTCATTGATTTTTGCCATTGAAAAACATGTTTTTCATATACCAGAAATGTTTGAAGCTACTGACTGAATGAAAGGAGCTGGCATCTCACTCTCTTTGAATCTTCTTTATCATGCTAGGATTAACAGGAAAAAGCTAAAAATTTCAGAATTGCACCGTGCAATGTGGAGATATTACTGTTTGTGCATTTACAATATTCATTGATTTTTGCCATTGAAAAACATGTTTTTCATATACCAGAAATGTTTGAAGCTACTGACTGAATGAAAGGAGCTGGCATCTCACTCTCTTTGAATCTTCTTTATCATGCTAGGATTAACAGGAAAAAGCAAAAAATTTCAGAATTGCACCTTGCAATGTGGAGATATTACTGTTTGTGCATTTACAATATTCATTGATTTTTGCCATTGAAAAACATGTTTTTCATATACCAGAAATGTTTGAAGCTACTGACTGTATGAAAGGAGCTGGCATCTCACTCTCTTTGAATCTTCTTTATCATGCTAGGATTAACAGGAAAAAGCTAAAAATTTCAGAATTGCACCGTGCAATGTGGAGATATTACTGTTTGTGCATTTACAATATTCATTGATTTTTGCCATTGAAAAACATGTTTTTCATATACCAGAAATGTTTGAAGCTACTGACTGAATGAAAGGAGCTGGCATCTCACTCTCTTTGAATCTTCTTTATCATGCTAGGATTAGCAGGAAAAAGCAAAAAATTTCAGAATTGCACCTTGCAATGTGGAGATATTACTGTTTGTGCATTTACAATATTCATTGATTTTTGCCATTGAAAAACATGTTTTTCATATACCAGAAATGTTTGAAGCTACTGACTGAATGAAAGGAGCTGGCATCTCACTCTCTTTGAATCTTCTTTATCATGCTAGGATTAACAGGAAAAAGCTAAAAATTTCAGAATTGCACCGTGCAATGTGGAGATATTACTGTTTGTGCATTTACAATATTCATTGATTTTTGCCATTGAAAAACATGTTTTTCATATACCAGAAATGTTTGAAGCTACTGACTGAATGAAAGGAGCTGGCATCTCACTCTCTTTGAATCTTCTTTATCATGCTAGGATTAGCAGGAAAAAGCAAAAAATTTCAGAATTGCACCTTGCAATGTGGAGATATTACTGTTTGTGCATTTACAATATTCATTGATTTTTGCCATTGAAAAACATGTTTTTCATATACCAGAAATGTTTGAAGCTACTGACTGAATGAAAGGAGCTGGCATCTCACTCTCTTTGAATCTTCTTTATCATGCTAGGATTAACAGGAAAAAGCAAAAAATTTCAGAATTGCACCTTGCAATGTGGAGATATTACTGTTTGTGCATTTACAATATTCATTGATTTTTGCCATTGAAAAACATGTTTTTCATATACCAGAAATGTTTGAAGCTACTGACTGAATGAAAGGAGCTGGCATCTCACTCTCTTTGAATCTTCTTTATCATGCTAGGATTAACAGGAAAAAGCTAAAAATTTCAGAATTGCACCGTGCAATGTGGAGATATTACTGTTTGTGCATTTACAATATTCATTGATTTTTGCCATTGAAAAACATGTTTTTCATATACCAGAAATGTTTGAAGCTACTGACTGAATGAAAGGAGCTGGCATCTCACTCTCTTTGAATCTTCTTTATCATGCTAGGATTAGCAGGAAAAAGCAAAAAATTTCAGAATTGCACCTTGCAATGTGGAGATATTACTGTTTGTGCATTTACAATATTCATTGATTTTTGCCATTGAAAAACATGTTTTTCATATACCAGAAATGTTTGAAGCTACTGACTGAATGAAAGGAGCTGGCATCTCACTCTCTTTGAATCTTCTTTATCATGCTAGGATTAACAGGAAAAAGCTAAAAATTTCAGAATTGCACCGTGCAATGTGGAGATATTACTGTTTGTGCATTTACAATATTCATTGATTTTTGCCATTGAAAAACATGTTTTTCATATACCAGAAATGTTTGAAGCTACTGACTGAATGAAAGGAGCTGGCATCTCACTCTCTTTGAATCTTCTTTATCATGCTAGGATTAGCAGGAAAAAGCAAAAAATTTCAGAATTGCACCTTGCAATGTGGAGATATTACTGTTTGTGCATTTACAATATTCATTGATTTTTGCCATTGAAAAACATGTTTTTCATATACCAGAAATGTTTGAAGCTACTGACTGAATGAAAGGAGCTGGCATCTCACTCTCTTTGAATCTTCTTTATCATGCTAGGATTAACAGGAAAAAGCAAAAAATTTCAGAATTGCACCTTGCAATGTGGAGATATTACTGTTTGTGCATTTACAATATTCATTGATTTTTGCCATTGAAAAACATGTTTTTCATATACCAGAAATGTTTGAAGCTACTGACTGAATGAAAGGAGCTGGCATCTCACTCTCTTTGAATCTTCTTTATCATGCTAGGATTAACAGGAAAAAGCTAAAAATTTCAGAATTGCACCGTGCAATGTGGAGATATTACTGTTTGTGCATTTACAATATTCATTGATTTTTGCCATTGAAAAACATGTTTTTCATATACCAGAAATGTTTGAAGCTACTGACTGAATGAAAGGAGCTGGCATCTCACTCTCTTTGAATCTTCTTTATCATGCTAGGATTAACAGGAAAAAGCTAAAAATTTCAGAATTGCACCGTGCAATGTGGAGATATTACTGTTTGTGCATTTACAATATTCATTGATTTTTGCCATTGAAAAACATGTTTTTCATATACCAGAAATGTTTGAAGCTACTGACTGAATGAAAGGAGCTGGCATCTCACTCTCTTTGAATCTTCTTTATCATGCTAGGATTAGCAGGAAAAAGCAAAAAATTTCAGAATTGCACCTTGCAATGTGGAGATATTACTGTTTGTGCATTTACATTATTCATTGATTTTTGCCATTGAAAAACATGTTTTTCATATACCAGAAATGTTTGAAGCTACTGACTGAATGAAAGGAGCTGGCATCTCACTCTCTTTGAATCTTCTTTATCATGCTAGGATTAACAGGAAAAAGCTAAAAATTTCAGAATTGCACCGTGCAATGTGGAGATATTACTGTTTGTGCATTTACAATATTCATTGATTTTTGCCATTGAAAAACATGTTTTTCATATACCAGAAATGTTGGAAGCTACTGACTGAATGAAAGGAGCTGGCATCTCACTCTCTTTGAATCTTCTTTATCATGCTAGGATTAGCAGGAAAAAGCAAAAAATTTCAGAATTGCACCTTGCAATGTGGAGATATTACTGTTTGTGCATTTACAATATTCATTGATTTTTGCCATTGAAAAACATGTTTTTCATATACCAGAAATGTTTGAAGCTACTGACTGAATGAAAGGAGCTGGCATCTCACTCTCTTTGAATCTTCTTTATCATGCTAGGATTAACAGGAAAAAGCAAAAAATTTCAGAATTGCACCTTGCAATGTGGAGATATTACTGTTTGTGCATTTACAATATTCATTGATTTTTGCCATTGAAAAACATGTTTTTCATATACCAGAAATGTTTGAAGCTACTGACTGAATGAAAGGAGCTGGCATCTCACTCTCTTTGAATTTTCCTTATCATGCTAGGATTAACAGGAAAAAGCTAAAAATTTCAGAATTGCACCGTGCAATGTGGAGATATTACTGTTTGTGCATTTACAATATTCATTGATTTTTGCCATTGAAAAACATGTTTTTCATATACCAGAAATGTTTGAAGCTACTGACTGAATGAAAGGAGCTGGCATCTCACTCTCTTTGAATCTTCTTTATCATGCTAGGATTAGCAGGAAAAAGCAAACAATTTCAGAATTGCACCTTACAATGTGGAGATATTACTGTTTGTGCATTTACAATATTCATTGATTTTTGCCATTGAAAAACATGTTTTTCATATACCAGAAATGTTTGAAGCTACTGACTGAATGAAAGGAGCTGGCATCTCACTCTCTTTGAATCTTCTTTATCATGCTAGGATTAACAGGAAAAAGCTAAAAATTTCAGAATTGCACCGTGCAATGTGGAGATATTACTGTTTGTGCATTTACAATATTCATTGATTTTTGCCATTGAAAAACATGTTTTTCATATACCAGAAATGTTTGAAGCTACTGACTGAATGAAAGGAGCTGGCATCTCACTCTCTTTGAATCTTCTTTATCATGCTAGGATTAGCAGGAAAAAGCAAAAAATTTCAGAATTGCTCCTTGCAATGTGGAGATATTACTGTTTGTGCATTTACAATATTCATTGATTTTTGCCATTGAAAAACATGTTTTTCATATACCAGAAATGTTTGAAGCTACTGACTGAATGAAAGGAGCTGGCATCTCACTCTCTTTGAATCTTCTTTATCATGCTAGGATTAACAGGAAAAAGCAAAAAATTTCAGAATTGCACCTTGCAATGTGGAGATATTACTGTTTGTGCATTTACAATATTCATTGATTTTTGCCATTGAAAAACATGTTTTTCATATACCAGAAATGTTTGAAGCTTCTGACTGAATGAAAGGAGCTGGCATCTCACTCTCTTTGAATCTTCTTTATCATGCTAGGATTAACAGGAAAAAGCAAAAAATTTCAGAATTGCACCTTGCAATGTGGAGATATTACTGTTTGTGCATTTACAATATTCATTGATTTTTGCCATTGAAAAACATGTTTTTCATATACCAGAAATGTTTGAAGCTACTGACTGAATGAAAGGAGCTGGCATCTCACTCTCTTTGAATCTTCTTTATCATGCTAGGATTAACAGGAAAAAGCTAAAAATTTCAGAATTGCACCGTGCAATGTGGAGATATTACTGTTTGTGCATTTACAATATTCATTGATTTTTGCCATTGAAAAACATGTTTTTCATATACCAGAAATGTTTGAAGCTACTGACTGAATGAAAGGAGCTGGCATCTCACTCTCTTTGAATCTTCTTTATCATGCTAGGATTAGCAGGAAAAAGCAAAAAATTTCAGAATTGCACCTTGCAATGTGGAGATATTACTGTTTGTGCATTTACAATATTCATTGATTTTTGCCATTGAAAAACATGTTTTTTATATACCAGAAATGTTTGAAGCTACTGACTGAATGAAAGGAGCTGGCATCTCACTCTCTTTGAATCTTCTTTATCATGCTAGGATTAACAGGAAAAAGCAAAAAATTTCAGAATTGCACCGTGCAATGTGGAGATATTACTGTTTGTGCATTTACAATATTCATTGATTTTTGCCATTGAAAAACATGTTTTTCATATACCAGAAATGTTTGAAGCTACTGACTGAATGAAAGGAGCTGGCATCTCACTCTCTTTGAATCTTCTTTATCATGCTAGGATTAGCAGGAAAAAGCAAAAAATTTCAGAATTGCACCTTGCAATGTGGAGATATTACTGTTTGTGCATTTACAATATTCATTGATTTTTGCCATTGAAAAACATGTTTTTCATATACCAGAAATGTTTGAAGCTACTGACTGAATGAAAGGAGCTGGCATCTCACTCTCTTTGAATCTTCTTTATCATGCTAGGATTAACAGGAAAAAGCAAAAAATTTCAGAATTGCACCTTGCAATGTGGAGATATTACTGTTTGTGCATTTACAATATTCATTGATTTTTGCCATTGAAAAACATGTTTTTCATATACCAGAAATGTTTGAAGCTACTGACTGAATGAAAGGAGCTGGCATCTCACTCTCTTTGAATCTTCTTTATCATGCTAGGATTAACAGGAAAAAGCTAAAAATTTCAGAATTGCACCGTGCAATGTGGAGATATTACTGTTTGTGCATTTACAATATTCATTGATTTTTGCCATTGAAAAACATGTTTTTCATATACCAGAAATGTTTGAAGCTACTGACTGAATGAAAGGAGCTGGCATCTCACTCTCTTTGAATCTTCTTTATCATGCTAGGATTAGCAGGAAAAAGCAAAAAATTTCAGAATTGCACCTTGCAATGTGGAGATATTACTGTTTGTGCATTTACAATATTCATTGATTTTTGCCATTGAAAAACATGTTTTTCATATACCAGAAATGTTTTATCATGTTATTCATATACCAGAAATGTTTGAAGCTACTGACTGAATGAAAGGAGCTGGCATCTCACTCTCTTTGAATCTTCTTTATCATACTAAGAGGAGCAGGAAAAAGCAAAAAATTTCAGAATTGCACCTTGCAATGCGGAGAAATTACTGTTTGTGCATTTACAATATTCATTGATTTTTGCCATTGAAAAACGTCCAGAAATGATTGAAGCTACTGACTGAATGAAAGGAGCTGGCATCTCACTCTCTTTGAATCTTCTTTATCATGCTAAGAGGAGCAGGAAAAAGCAAAAAATTTCAGAATTGCACCTTGCAATGCGGAGAAATTACTGTTTGTGCATTTACAATATTCATTGATTTTTGCCATTGAAAAACATCATGTTATTCATATACCAGAAATGTTTGAAGCTACTGACTGAATGAAAGGAGCTGGCATCTCACTCTCTTTGAATCTTCTTTATCATACTAAGAGGAGCAGGAAAAAGCAAAAAATTTCAGAATTGCACCTTCAATGCGGAGAAATTACTGTTTGTGCATTTACAATATTCATTGATTTTTGCCATTGAAAAACGTCCAGAAATGATTGAAGCTACTGACTGAATGAAAGGAGCTGGCATCTCACTCTCTTTGAATCTTCTTTATCATGCTAAGAGGAGCAGGAAAAAGCAAAAAATTTCAGAATTGCACCTTGCAATGCGGAGAAATTACTGTTTGTGCATTTACAATATTCATTAATTTTTGCCATTGAAAAACATCATGTTATTCATATACCAGAAATGATTGAAGCTACTGACTGAATGAAAGGAGCTGGCATCTCACTCTCTTTGAATCTTCTTTATCATGCTAAGAGGAGCAGGAAAAAGCAAAAAATTTCAGAATTGCACCTTGCAATGCGGAGAAATTACTGTTTGTGCATTTACAATATTCATTGATTTTTGCCATTGAAAAACATCATGTTATTCATATACCAGAAATGTTTGAAGCTACTGACTGAATGAAAGGAGCTGGCATCTCACTCTCTTTGAATCTTCTTTATCATACTAAGAGGAGCAGGAAAAAGCAAAAAATTTCAGAATTGCACCTTGCAATGCGGAGAAATTACTGTTTGTGCATTTACAATATTCATTGATTTTTGCCATTGAAAAACGTCCAGAAATGATTGAAGCTACTGACTGAATGAAAGGAGCTGGCATCTCACTCTCTTTGAATCTTCTTTATCATGCTAAGAGGAGCAGGAAAAAGCAAAAAATTTCAGAATTGCACCTTGCAATGCGGAGAAATTACTGTTTGTGCATTTACAATATTCATTGATTTTTGCCATTGAAAAACGTCCAGAAATGATTGAAGCTACTGACTGAATGAAAGGAGCTGGCATCTCACTCTCTTTGAATCTTCTTTATCATGCTAGGATTAACAGGAAAAAGCTAAAAATTTCAGAATTGCACCGTGCAATGTGGAGATATTACTGTTTGTGCATTTACAATATTCATTGATTTTTGCCATTGAAAAACATGTTTTTCATATACCAGAAATGTTTGAAGCTACTGACTGAATGAAAGGAGCTGGCATCTCACTCTCTTTGAATCTTCTTTATCATGCTAGGATTAGCAGGAAAAAGCAAAAAATTTCAGAATTGCACCTTGCAATGTGGAGATATTACTGTTTGTGCATTTACAATATTCATTGATTTTTGCCATTGAAAAACATGTTTTTCATATACCAGAAATGTTTGAAGCTACTGACTGAATGAAAGGAGCTGGCATCTCACTCTCTTTGAATCTTCTTTATCATGCTAGGATTAACAGGAAAAAGCAAAAAATTTCAGAATTGCACCGTGCAATGTGGAGATATTACTGTTTGTGCATTTACAATATTCATTGATTTTTGCCATTGAAAAACATGTTTTTCATATACCAGAAATGTTTGAAGCTACTGACTGAATGAAAGGAGCTGGCATCTCACTCTCTTTGAATCTTCTTTATCATGCTAGGATTAGCAGGAAAAAGCAAAAAATTTCAGAATTGCACCTTGCAATGTGGAGATATTACTGTTTGTGCATTTACAATATTCATTGATTTTTGCCATTGAAAAACATGTTTTTCATATACCAGAAATGTTTGAAGCTACTGACTGAATGAAAGGAGCTGGCATCTCACTCTCTTTGAATCTTCTTTATCATGCTAGGATTAACAGGAAAAAGCAAAAAATTTCAGAATTGCACCTTGCAATGTGGAGATATTACTGTTTGTGCATTTACAATATTCATTGATTTTTGCCATTGAAAAACATGTTTTTCATATACCAGAAATGTTTGAAGCTACTGACTGAATGAAAGGAGCTGGCATCTCACTCTCTTTGAATCTTCTTTATCATGCTAGGATTAACAGGAAAAAGCTAAAAATTTCAGAATTGCACCGTGCAATGTGGAGATATTACTGTTTGTGCATTTACAATATTCATTGATTTTTGCCATTGAAAAACATGTTTTTCATATACCAGAAATGTTTGAAGCTACTGACTGAATGAAAGGAGCTGGCATCTCACTCTCTTTGAATCTTCTTTATCATGCTAGGATTAGCAGGAAAAAGCAAAAAATTTCAGAATTGCACCTTGCAATGTGGAGATATTACTGTTTGTGCATTTACAATATTCATTGATTTTTGCCATTGAAAAACATGTTTTTCATATACCAGAAATGTTTGATCATGTTATTCATATACCAGAAATGTTTGAAGCTACTGACTGAATGAAAGGAGCTGGCATCTCACTCTCTTTGAATCTTCTTTATCATACTAAGAGGAGCAGGAAAAAGCAAAAAATTTCAGAATTGCACCTTGCAATGCGGAGAAATTACTGTTTGTGCATTTACAATATTCATTGATTTTTGCCATTGAAAAACGTCCAGAAATGATTGAAGCTACTGACTGAATGAAAGGAGCTGGCATCTCACTCTCTTTGAATCTTCTTTATCATGCTAAGAGGAGCAGGAAAAAGCAAAAAATTTCAGAATTGCACCTTGCAATGCGGAGAAATTACTGTTTGTGCATTTACAATATTCATTGATTTTTGCCATTGAAAAACATCATGTTATTCATATACCAGAAATGTTTGAAGCTACTGACTGAATGAAAGGAGCTGGCATCTCACTCTCTTTGAATCTTCTTTATCATACTAAGAGGAGCAGGAAAAAGCAAAAAATTTCAGAATTGCACCTTCAATGCGGAGAAATTACTGTTTGTGCATTTACAATATTCATTGATTTTTGCCATTGAAAAACGTCCAGAAATGATTGAAGCTACTGACTGAATGAAAGGAGCTGGCATCTCACTCTCTTTGAATCTTCTTTATCATGCTAAGAGGAGCAGGAAAAAGCAAAAAATTTCAGAATTGCACCTTGCAATGCGGAGAAATTACTGTTTGTGCATTTACAATATTCATTAATTTTTGCCATTGAAAAACATCATGTTATTCATATACCAGAAATGATTGAAGCTACTGACTGAATGAAAGGAGCTGGCATCTCACTCTCTTTGAATCTTCTTTATCATGCTAAGAGGAGCAGGAAAAAGCAAAAAATTTCAGAATTGCACCTTGCAATGCGGAGAAATTACTGTTTGTGCATTTACAATATTCATTGATTTTTGCCATTGAAAAACATCATGTTATTCATATACCAGAAATGTTTGAAGCTACTGACTGAATGAAAGGAGCTGGCATCTCACTCTCTTTGAATCTTCTTTATCATACTAAGAGGAGCAGGAAAAAGCAAAAAATTTCAGAATTGCACCTTGCAATGCGGAGAAATTACTGTTTGTGCATTTACAATATTCATTGATTTTTGCCATTGAAAAACGTCCAGAAATGATTGAAGCTACTGACTGAATGAAAGGAGCTGGCATCTCACTCTCTTTGAATCTTCTTTATCATGCTAAGAGGAGCAGGAAAAAGCAAAAAAATTTCAGAATTGCACCTTGCAATGCGGAGAAATTACTGTTTGTGCATTTACAATATTCATTGATTTTTGCCATTGAAAAACGTCCAGAAATGATTGAAGCTACTGACTGAATGAAAGGAGCTGGCATCTCACTCTCTTTGAATCTTCTTTATCATGCTAAGAGGAGCAGGAAAAAGCAAAAAATTTCAGAATTACACCTTGCAATGCGGAGAAATTACTGTTTGTGCATTTACAATATTCATTGATTTTTGCCGCCATTGAAAAACATCATGTTATTCATATACCAGAAATGTTTGAAGCTACTGACTGAATGAAAGGAGCTGGCATCTCACTCTCTTTGAATCTTCTTTATCATGCTAAGAGGAGCAGGAAAAAGCAAAAAATTTCAGAATTGCACCTTGCAATGCGAAGAAATTACTGTTTGTGCATTTACAATATTCATTGATTTTTGCCATTGAAAAACATCATGTTATTCATATACCAGAAATGTTTGATGCTACTGACTGAATGAAAGGAGCTGGCATCTCACTCTCTTTGAATCTTCTTTATCATGCTAAGAGGAGCAGGAAAAAGCAAAAAATTTCAGAATTGCACCTTGCAATGCGGAGAAATTACTGTTTGTGCATTTACAATATTCATTGATTTTTGCCATTGAAAAACGTCCAGAAATGATTGAAGCTACTGACTGAATGAAAGGAGCTGGCATCTCACTCTCTTTGAATCTTCTTTATCATGCTAAGAGGAGCAGGAAAAAGCAAAAAATTTCAGAATTGCACCTTGCAATGCGGAGAAATTACTGTTTGTGCATTTACAATATTCATTGATTTTTGCCATTGAAAAACATCCAGAAATGATTGAAGCTACTGACTGAATGAAAGGAGCTGGCATCTCACTCTCTTTGAGTTTTCTTTACCATGCTAAGAGGAGCAGGAAAAAGCAAAAAATTTCAGAATTGCTCCTTGCAATGCGGAGAAATTACTGTTTGTGCATTTACAATATTCATTGATTTTTGCCATTGAAAAACGTCCAGAAATGATTGAAGCTACTGACTGAATGAAAGGAGCTGGCATCTCACTCTCTTTGAATCTTCTTTATCATGCTAAGAGGAGCAGGAAAAAGCAAAAAATTTCAGAATTGCACCTTGCAATGCGGAGAAATTACTGTTTGTGCATTTACAATATTCATTAATTTTTGCCATTGAAAAACATCATGTTATTCATATACCAGAAATGATTGAAGCTACTGACTGAATGAAAGGAGCTGGCATCTCACTCTCTTTGAATCTTCTTTATCATGCTAAGAGGAGCAGGAAAAAGCAAAAAATTTCAGAATTGCACCTTGCAATGCGGAGAAATTACTGTTTGTGCATTTACAATATTCATTGATTTTTGCCATTGAAAAACGTCCAGAAATGATTGAAGCTACTGACTGAATGAAAGGAGCTGGCATCTCACTCTCTTTGAATCTTCTTTATCATGCTGAGAGGAGCAGGAAAAAGCAAAAAATTTCAGAATTGCACCTTGCAATGCGGAGAAATTACTGTTTGTGCATTTACAATATTCATTGATTTTTGCCATTGAAAAACGTCCAGAAATGATTGAAGCTACTGACTGAATGAAAGGAGCTGGCATCTCACTCTCTTTGAATCTTCTTTATCATGCTAAGAGGAGCAGGAAAAAGCAAAAAATTTCAGAATTGCACCTTGCAATGCGGAGAAATTACTGTTTGTGCATTTACAATTTTCATTGATTTTTGCCGCCATTGAAAAACATCATGTTATTCATATACCAGAAATGTTTGAAGCTACTGACTGAATGAAAGGAGCTGGCATCTCACTCTCTTTGAATCTTCTTTATCATGCTAAGAGGAGCAGGAAAAAGCAAAAAATTTCAGAATTGCAACTTGCAATGCGAAGAAATTACTGTTTGTGCATTTACAATATTCATTGATTTTTGCCATTGAAAAACATCATGTTATTCATATACCAGAAATGTTTGATGCTACTGACTGAATGAAAGGAGCTGGCATCTCACTCTCTTTGAATCTTCTTTATCAGGCTAAGAGGAGCAGGAAAAAGCAAAAAATTTCAGAATTGCACCTTGCAATGCGGAGAAATTACTGTTTGTGCATTTACAATATTCATTGATTTTTGCCATTGAAAAACGTCCAGAAATGATTGAAGCTACTGACTGAATGAAAGGAGCTGGCATCTCACTCTCTTTGAATCTTCTTTATCATGCTAAGAGGAGCAGGAAAAAGCAAAAAATTTCAGAATTGCACCTTGCAATGCGGAGAAATTACTGTTTGTGCATTTACAATATTCATTAATTTTTGCCATTGAAAAACATCATGTTATTCATATACCAGAAATGATTGAAGCTACTGACTGAATGAAAGGAGCTGGCATCTCACTCTCTTTGAATCTTCTTTATCATGCTAAGAGGAGCAGGAAAAAGCAAAAAATTTCAGAATTGCACCTTGCAATGCGGAGAAATTACTGTTTGTGCATTTACAATATTCATTGATTTTTGCCATTGAAAAACATCATGTTATTCATATACCAGAAATGTTTGAAGCTACTGACTGAATGAAAGGAGCTGGCATCTCACTCTCTTTGAATCTTCTTTATCATACTAAGAGGAGCAGGAAAAAGCAAAAAATTTCAGAATTGCACCTTGCAATGCGGAGAAATTACTGTTTGTGCATTTACAATATTCATTGATTTTTGCCATTGAAAAACGTCCAGAAATGATTGAAGCTACTGACTGAATGAAAGGAGCTGGCATCTCACTCTCTTTGAATCTTCTTTATCATGCTAAGAGGAGCAGGAAAAAGCAAAAAATTTCAGAATTGCACCTTGCAATGCGGAGAAATTACTGTTTGTGCATTTACAATATTCATTGATTTTTGCCATTGAAAAACGTCCAGAAATGATTGAAGCTACTGACTGAATGAAAGGAGCTGGCATCTCACTCTCTTTGAATCTTCTTTATCATGCTAAGAGGAGCAGGAAAAAGCAAAAAATTTCAGAATTGCACCTTGCAATGCGGAGAAATTACTGTTTGTGCATTTACAATATTCATTGATTTTTGCCGCCATTGAAAAACATCATGTTATTCATATACCAGAAATGTTTGAAGCTACTGACTGAATGAAAGGAGCTGGCATCTCACTCTCTTTGAATCTTCTTTATCATGCTAAGAGGAGCAGGAAAAAGCAAAAAATTTCAGAATTGCACCTTGCAATGCGAAGAAATTACTGTTTGTGCATTTACAATATTCATTGATTTTTGCCATTGAAAAACATCATGTTATTCATATACCAGAAATGTTTGATGCTACTGACTGAATGAAAGGAGCTGGCATCTCACTCTCTTTGAATCTTCTTTATCATGCTAAGAGGAGCAGGAAAAAGCAAAAAATTTCAGAATTGCACCTTGCAATGCGGAGAAATTACTGTTTGTGCATTTACAATATTCATTGATTTTTGCCATTGAAAAACGTCCAGAAATGATTGAAGCTACTGACTGAATGAAAGGAGCTGGCATCTCACTCTCTTTGAATCTTCTTTATCATGCTAAGAGGAGCAGGAAAAAGCAAAAAATTTCAGAATTGCACCTTGCAATGCGGAGAAATTACTGTTTGTGCATTTACAATATTCATTGATTTTTGCCATTGAAAAACATCCAGAAATGATTGAAGCTACTGACTGAATGAAAGGAGCTGGCATCTCACTCTCTTTGAGTCTTCTTTACCATGCTAAGAGGAGCAGGAAAAAGCAAAAAATTTCAGAATTGCTCCTTGCAATGCGGAGAAATTACTGTTTGTGCATTTACAATATTCATTGATTTTTGCCATTGAAAAACGTCCAGAAATGATTGAAGCTACTGACTGAATGAAAGGAGCTGGCATCTCACTCTCTTTGAATCTTCTTTATCATGCTAAGAGGAGCAGGAAAAAGCAAAAAATTTCAGAATTGCACCTTGCAATGCGGAGAAATTACTGTTTGTGCATTTACAATATTCATTAATTTTTGCCATTGAAAAACATCATGTTATTCATATACCAGAAATGATTGAAGCTACTGACTGAATGAAAGGAGCTGGCATCTCACTCTCTTTGAATCTTCTTTATCATGCTAAGAGGAGCAGGAAAAAGCAAAAAATTTCAGAATTGCACCTTGCAATGCGGAGAAATTACTGTTTGTGCATTTACAATATTCATTGATTTTTGCCATTGAAAAACGTCCAGAAATGATTGAAGCTACTGACTGAATGAAAGGAGCTGGCATCTCACTCTCTTTGAATCTTCTTTATCATGCTGAGAGGAGCAGGAAAAAGCAAAAAATTTCAGAATTGCACCTTGCAATGCGGAGAAATTACTGTTTGTGCATTTACAATATTCATTGATTTTTGCCATTGAAAAACGTCCAGAAATGATTGAAGCTACTGACTGAATGAAAGGAGCTGGCATCTCACTCTCTTTGAATCTTCTTTATCATGCTAAGAGGAGCAGGAAAAAGCAAAAAATTTCAGAATTGCACCTTGCAATGCGGAGAAATTACTGTTTGTGCATTTACAATTTTCATTGATTTTTGCCGCCATTGAAAAACATCATGTTATTCATATACCAGAAATGTTTGAAGCTACTGACTGAATGAAAGGAGCTGGCATCTCACTCTCTTTGAATCTTCTTTATCATGCTAAGAGGAGCAGGAAAAAGCAAAAAATTTCAGAATTGCAACTTGCAATGCGAAGAAATTACTGTTTGTGCATTTACAATATTCATTGATTTTTGCCATTGAAAAACATCATGTTATTCATATACCAGAAATGTTTGATGCTACTGACTGAATGAAAGGAGCTGGCATCTCACTCTCTTTGAATCTTCTTTATCATGCTAAGAGGAGCAGGAAAAAGCAAAAAATTTCAGAATTGCACCTTGCAATGCGGAGAAATTACTGTTTGTGCATTTACAATATTCATTGATTTTTGCCATTGAAAAACGTCCAGAAATGATTGAAGCTACTGACTGAATGAAAGGAGCTGGCATCTCACTCTCTTTGAATCTTCTTTATCATGCTAAGAGGAGCAGGAAAAAGCAAAAAATTTCAGAATTGCACCTTGCAATGCGGAGAAATTACTGTTTGTGCATTTACAATATTCATTGATTTTTGCCATTGAAAAACATCCAGAAATGATTGAAGCTACTGACTGAATGAAAGGAGCTGGCATCTCACTCTCTTTGAATCTTCTTTATCATGCTAAGAGGAGCAGGAAAAACCAAAAAATTTCAGAATTGCACCTTGCAATGCGGAGAAATTACTGTTTGTGCATTTACAATATTCATTGATTTTTGCCATTGAAAAACGTCCAGAAATGATTGAAGCTACTGACTGAATGAAAGGAGCTGGCATCTCAGTCTCTTTGAATCTTCTTTATCATGCTAAGAGGAGCAGGAAAAAGCAAAAAATTTCAGAATTGCACCTTGCAATGCGGAGAAATTACTGTTTGTGCATCTACAATATTCATTGATTTTTGCCGTTGAAAAACGTCCAGAAATGATTGAAGCTACTGACTGAATGAAAGGAGCTGGCATCTCACTCTCTTTGAGTCTTCTTTACCATGCTAAGAGGAGCAGGAAAAAGCAAAAAATTTCAGAATTGCACCTTGCAATGCGGAGAAATTACTGTTTGTGCATTTACAATATTCATTGATTTTTGCCATTGAAAAACGTCCAGAAATGATTGAAGCTACTGACTGAATGAAAGGAGCTGGCATCTCACTCTCTTTGAATCTTCTTTATCATGCTAAGAGGAGCAGGAAAAAGCAAAAAATTTCAGAATTGCACCTTGCAATGCGGAGAAATTACTGTTTGTGCATTTACAATATTCATTGATTTTTGCCATTGAAAAACATCATGTTATTCATATACCAGAAATGATTGAAGCTACTGACTGAATGAAAGGAGCTGGCATCTCACTCTCTTTGAATCTTCTTTATCATGCTAAGAGGAGCAGGAAAAAGCAAAAAATTTCAGAATTGCACCTTGCAATGCGGAGAAATTACTGTTTGTGCATTTACAATATTCATTGATTTTTGCCATTGAAAAACGTCCAGAAATGATTGAAGCTACTGACTGAATGAAAGGAGCTGGCATCTCACTCTCTTTGAATCTTCTTTATCATGCTAAGAGGAGCAGGAAAAAGCAAAAAATTTCAGAATTGCACCTTGCAATGCGGAGAAATTACTGTTTGTGCATTTACAATATTCATTGATTTTTGCCATTGAAAAACGTCCAGAAATGATTGAAGCTACTGACTGAATGAAAGGAGCTCTCATCTCACTCTCTTTGAATCTTCTTTATCATGCTAAGAGGAGCAGGAAAAAGCAAAAAATTTCAGAATTGCACCTTGCAATGCGGAGAAATTACTGTTTGTGCATTTACAATATTCATTGATTTTTGCCATTGAAAAACATCATGTTATTCATATACCAGAAATGTTTGAAGCTACTGACTGAATGAAAGGAGCTGGCATCTCACTCTCTTTGAATCTTCTTTATCATGCTAAGAGGAGCAGGAAAAAGCAAAAAATTTCAGAGTTGCACCTTCAATGCGGAGAAATTACTGTTTGTGCATTTACAATATTCATTGATTTTTGCCATTGAAAAACGTCCAGAAATGATTGAAGCTACTGACTGAATGAAAGGAGCTGGCATCTCACTCTCTTTGAATCTTCTTTATCATGCTAAGAGGAGCAGGAAAAAGCAAAAAATTTCAGAATTGCACCTTGCAATGCGGAGAAATTACTGTTTGTGCATTTACAATATTCATTAATTTTTGCCATTGAAAAACATCATGTTATTCATATACCAGAAATGATTGAAGCTACTGACTGAATGAAAGGAGCTGGCATCTCACTCTCTTTGAATCTTCTTTATCATGCTAAGAGGAGCAGGAAAAAGCAAAAAATTTCAGAATTGCACCTTGCAATGCGGAGAAATTACTGTTTGTGCATTTACAATATTCATTGATTTTTGCCATTGAAAAACATCATGTTATTCATATACCAGAAATGTTTGAAGCTACTGACTGAATGAAAGGAGCTGGCATCTCACTCTCTTTGAATCTTCTTTATCATACTAAGAGGAGCAGGAAAAAGCAAAAAATTTCAGAATTGCACCTTGCAATGCGGAGAAATTACTGTTTGTGCATTTACAATATTCATTGATTTTTGCCATTGAAAAACGTCCAGAAATGATTGAAGCTACTGACTGAATGAAAGGAGCTGGCATCTCACTCTCTTTGAATCTTCTTTATCATGCTAAGAGGAGCAGGAAAAAGCAAAAAATTTCAGAATTGCACCTTGCAATGCGGAGAAATTACTGTTTGTGCATTTACAATATTCATTGATTTTTGCCATTGAAAAACATCATGTTATTCATATACCAGAAATGTTTGAAGCTACTGACTGAATGAAAGGAGCTGGCATCTCACTCTCTTTGAATCTTCTTTATCATACTAAGAGGAGCAGGAAAAAGCAAATAATTTCAGAATTGCACCTTCAATGCGGAGAAATTACTGTTTGTGCATTTACAATATTCATTGATTTTTGCCATTGAAAAACGTCCAGAAATGATTGAAGCTACTGACTGAATGAAAGGAGCTGGCATCTCACTCTCTTTGAATCTTCTTTATCATGCTAAGAGGAGCAGGAAAAAGCAAAAAATTTCAGAATTGCACCTTGCAATGCGGAGAAATTACTGTTTGTGCATTTACAATATTCATTAATTTTTGCCATTGAAAAACATCATGTTATTCATATACCAGAAATGATTGAAGCTACTGACTGAATGAAAGGAGCTGGCATCTCACTCTCTTTGAATCTTCTTTATCATGCTAAGAGGAGCAGGAAAAAGCAAAAAATTTCAGAATTGCACCTTGCAATGCGGAGAAATTACTGTTTGTGCATTTACAATATTCATTGATTTTTGCCATTGAAAAACATCATGTTATTCATATACCAGAAATGATTGAAGCTACTGACTGAATGAAAGGAGCTGGCATCTCACTCTCTTTGAATCTTCTTTATCATGCTAAGAGGAGCAGGAAAAAGCAAAAAATTTCAGAATTGCACCTTGCAATGCGGAGAAATTACTGTTTGTGCATTTACAATATTCATTGATTTTTGCCATTGAAAAACGTCCAGAAATGATTGAAGCTACTGACTGAATGAAAGGAGCTGGCATCTCACTCTCTTTGAATCTTCTTTATCATGCTAAGAGGAGCAGGAAAAAGCAAAAAATTTCAGAATTGCACCTTGCAATGCGGAGAAATTACTGTTTGTGCATTTACAATATTCATTGATTTTTGCCATTGAAAAACGTCCAGAAATGATTGAAGCTACTGACTGAATGAAAGGAGCTCTCATCTCACTCTCTTTGAATCTTCTTTATCATGCTAAGAGGAGCAGGAAAAAGCAAAAAATTTCAGAATTGCACCTTGCAATGCGGAGAAATTACTGTTTGTGCATTTACAATATTCATTGATTTTTGCCATTGAAAAATATCATGTTATTCATATACCAGAAATGTTTGAAGCTACTGACTGAATGAAAGGAGCTGGCATCTCACTCTCTTTGAATCTTCTTTATCATGCTAAGAGGAGCAGGAAAAAGCAAAAAATTTCAGAATTGCACCTTCAATGCGGAGAAATTACTGTTTGTGCATTTACAATATTCATTGATTTTTGCCATTGAAAAACGTCCAGAAATGATTGAAGCTACTGACTGAATGAAAGGAGCTGGCATCTCACTCTCTTTGAATCTTCTTTATCATGCTAAGAGGAGCAGGAAAAAGCAAAAAATTTCAGAATTGCACCTTGCAATGCGGAGAAATTACTGTTTGTGCATTTACAATATTCATTAATTTTTGCCATTGAAAAACATCATGTTATTCATATACCAGAAATGATTGAAGCTACTGACTGAATGAAAGGAGCTGGCATCTCACTCTCTTTGAATCTTCTTTATCATGCTAAGAGGAGCAGGAAAAAGCAAAAAATTTCAGAATTGCACCTTGCAATGCGGAGAAATTACTGTTTGTGCATTTACAATATTCATTGATTTTTGCCATTGAAAAACATCATGTTATTCATATACCAGAAATGTTTGAAGCTACTGACTGAATGAAAGGAGCTGGCATCTCACTCTCTTTGAATCTTCTTTATCATACTAAGAGGAGCAGGAAAAAGCAAAAAATTTCAGAATTGCACCTTGCAATGCGGAGAAATTACTGTTTGTGCATTTACAATATTCATTGATTTTTGCCATTGAAAAACGTCCAGAAATGATTGAAGCTACTGACTGAATGAAAGGAGCTGGCATCTCACTCTCTTTGAATCTTCTTTATCATGCTAAGAGGAGCAGGAAAAAGCAAAAAATTTCAGAATTGCACCTTGCAATGCGGAGAAATTACTGTTTGTGCATTTACAATATTCATTGATTTTTGCCATTGAAAAACATCATGTTATTCATATACCAGAAATGTTTGAAGCTACTGACTGAATGAAAGGAGCTGGCATCTCACTCTCTTTGAATCTTCTTTATCATACTAAGAGGAGCAGGAAAAAGCAAAAAATTTCAGAATTGCACCTTCAATGCGGAGAAATTACTGTTTGTGCATTTACAATATTCATTGATTTTTGCCATTGAAAAACGTCCAGAAATGATTGAAGCTACTGACTGAATGAAAGGAGCTGGCATCTCACTCTCTTTGAATCTTCTTTATCATGCTAAGAGGAGCAGGAAAAAGCAAAAAATTTCAGAATTGCACCTTGCAATGCGGAGAAATTACTGTTTGTGCATTTACAATATTCATTAATTTTTGCCATTGAAAAACATCATGTTATTCATATACCAGAAATGATTGAAGCTACTGACTGAATGAAAGGAGCTGGCATCTCACTCTCTTTGAATCTTCTTTATCATGCTAAGAGGAGCAGGAAAAATCAAAAAATTTCAGAATTGCACCTTGCAATGCGGAGAAATTACTGTTTGTGCATTTACAATATTCATTGATTTTTGCCATTGAAAAACATCACGTTATTCATATACCAGAAATGTTTGAAGCTACTGACTGAATGAAAGGAGCTGGCATCTCACTCTCTTTGAATCTTCTTTATCATACTAAGAGGAGCAGGAAAAAGCAAAAAATTTCAGAATTGCACCTTGCAATGCGGAGAAATTACTGTTTGTGCATTTACAATATTCATTGATTTTTGCCATTGAAAAACGTCCAGAAATGATTGAAGCTACTGACTGAATGAAAGGAGCTGGCATCTCACTCTCTTTGAATCTTCTTTATCATGCTAAGAGGAGCAGGAAAAAGCAAAAAATTTCAGAATTGCACCTTGCAATGCGGAGAAATTACTGTTTGTGCATTTACAATATTCATTGATTTTTGCCATTGAAAAACGTCCAGAAATGATTGAAGCTACTGACTGAATGAAAGGAGCTGGCATCTCACTCTCTTTGAATCTTCTTTATCATGCTAAGAGGAGCAGGAAAAAGCAAAAAATTTCAGAATTGCACCTTGCAATGCGGAGAAATTACTGTTTGTGCATTTACAATATTCATTGATTTTTGCCGCCATTGAAAAACATCATGTTATTCATATACCAGAAATGTTTGAAGCTACTGACTGAATGAAAGGAGCTGGCATCTCACTCTCTTTGAATCTTCTTTATCATGCTAAGAGGAGCAGGAAAAAGCAAAAAATTTCAGAATTGCACCTTGCAATGCGAAGAAATTACTGTTTGTGCATTTACAATATTCATTGATTTTTGCCATTGAAAAACATCATGTTATTCATATATACCAGAAATGTTTGATGCTACTGACTGAATGAAAGGAGCTGGCATCTCACTCTCTTTGAATCTTCTTTATCATGCTAAGAGGAGCAGGAAAAAGCAAGAAATTTCAGAATTGCACCTTGCAATGCGGAGAAATTACTGTTTGTGCATTTACAATATTCATTGATTTTTGCCATTGAAAAACGTCCAGAAATGATTGAAGCTACTGACTGAATGAAAGGAGCTGGCATCTCACTCTCTTTGAATCTTCTTTATCATGCTAAGAGGAGCAGGAAAAAGCAAAAAATTTCAGAATTGCACCTTGCAATGCGGAGAAATTACTGTTTGTGCATTTACAATATTCATTGATTTTTGCCATTGAAAAACATCCAGAAATGATTGAAGCTACTGACTGAATGAAAGGAGCTGGCATCTCACTCTCTTTGAATCTTCTTTATCATGCTAAGAGGAGCAGGAAAAAGCAAAAAATTTCAGAATTGCACCTTGCAATGCGGAGAATTTACTGTTTGTGCATTTACAATATTCATTGATTTTTGCCATTGAAAAACGTCCAGAAATGATTGAAGCTACTGACTGAATGAAAGGAGCTGGCATCTCAGTCTCTTTGAATCTTCTTTATCATGCTAAGAGGAGCAGGAAAAAGCAAAAAATTTCAGAATTGCACCTTGCAATGCGGAGAAATTACTGTTTGTGCATCTACAATATTCATTGATTTTTGCCGTTGAAAAACGTCCAGAAATGATTGAAGCTACTGACTGAATGAAAGGAGCTGGCATCTCACTCTCTTTGAGTCTTCTTTACCATGCTAAGAGGAGCAGGAAAAAGCAAAAAATTTCAGAATTGCACCTTGCAATGCGGAGAAATTACTGTTTGTGCATTTACAATATTCATTGATTTTTGCCATTGAAAAACGTCCAGAAATGATTGAAGCTACTGACTGAATGAAAGGAGCTGGCATCTCACTCTCTTTGAATCTTCTTTATCATGCTAAGAGGAGCAGGAAAAAGCAAAAAATTTCAGAATTGCACCTTGCAATGCGGAGAAATTACTGTTTGTGCATTTACAATATTCATTGATTTTTGCCATTGAAAAACATCATGTTATTCATATACCAGAAATGATTGAAGCTACTGACTGAATGAAAGGAGCTGGCATCTCACTCTCTTTGAATCTTCTTTATCATGCTAAGAGGAGCAGGAAAAAGCAAAAAATTTCAGAATTGCACCTTGCAATGCGGAGAAATTACTGTTTGTGCATTTACAATATTCATTGATTTTTGCCATTGAAAAACGTCCAGAAATGATTGAAGCTACTGACTGAATGAAAGGAGCTGGCATCTCACTCTCTTTGAATCTTCTTTATCATGCTAAGAGGAGCAGGAAAAAGCAAAAAATTTCAGAATTGCACCTTGCAATGCGGAGAAATTACTGTTTGTGCATTTACAATATTCATTGATTTTTGCCATTGAAAAACGTCCAGAAATGATTGAAGCTACTGACTGAATGAAAGGAGCTCTCATCTCACTCTCTTTGAATCTTCTTTATCATGCTAAGAGGAGCAGGAAAAAGCAAAAAATTTCAGAATTGCACCTTGCAATGCGGAGAAATTACTGTTTGTGCATTTACAATATTCATTGATTTTTGCCATTGAAAAACATCATGTTATTCATATACCAGAAATGTTTGAAGCTACTGACTGAATGAAAGGAGCTGGCATCTCACTCTCTTTGAATCTTCTTTATCATGCTAAGAGGAGCAGGAAAAAGCAAAAAATTTCAGAATTGCACCTTCAATGCGGAGAAATTACTGTTTGTGCATTTACAATATTCATTGATTTTTGCCATTGAAAAACGTCCAGAAATGATTGAAGCTACTGACTGAATGAAAGGAGCTGGCATCTCACTCTCTTTGAATCTTCTTTATCATGCTAAGAGGAGCAGGAAAAAGCAAAAAATTTCAGAATTGCACCTTGCAATGCGGAGAAATTACTGTTTGTGCATTTACAATATTCATTGATTTTTGCCATTGAAAAACATCATGTTATTCATATACCAGAAATGTTTGAAGCTACTGACTGAATGAAAGGAGCTGGCATCTCACTCTCTTTGAATCTTCTTTATCATACTAAGAGGAGCAGGAAAAAGCAAAAAATTTCAGAATTGCACCTTCAATGCGGAGAAATTACTGTTTGTGCATTTACAATATTCATTGATTTTTGCCATTGAAAAACGTCCAGAAATGATTGAAGCTACTGACTGAATGAAAGGAGCTGGCATCTCACTCTCTTTGAATCTTCTTTATCATGCTAAGAGGAGCAGGAAAAAGCAAAAAATTTCAGAATTGCACCTTGCAATGCGGAGAAATTACTGTTTGTGCATTTACAATATTCATTAATTTTTGCCATTGAAAAACATCATGTTATTCATATACCAGAAATGATTGAAGCTACTGACTGAATGAAAGGAGCTGGCATCTCACTCTCTTTGAATCTTCTTTATCATGCTAAGAGGAGCAGGAAAAATCAAAAAATTTCAGAATTGCACCTTGCAATGCGGAGAAATTACTGTTTGTGCATTTACAATATTCATTGATTTTTGCCATTGAAAAACATCACGTTATTCATATACCAGAAATGTTTGAAGCTACTGACTGAATGAAAGGAGCTGGCATCTCACTCTCTTTGAATCTTCTTTATCATACTAAGAGGAGCAGGAAAAAGCAAAAAATTTCAGAATTGCACCTTGCAATGCGGAGAAATTACTGTTTGTGCATTTACAATATTCATTGATTTTTGCCATTGAAAAACGTCCAGAAATGATTGAAGCTACTGACTGAATGAAAGGAGCTGGCATCTCACTCTCTTTGAATCTTCTTTATCATGCTAAGAGGAGCAGGAAAAAGCAAAAAATTTCAGAATTGCACCTTGCAATGCGGAGAAATTACTGTTTGTGCATTTACAATATTCATTGATTTTTGCCATTGAAAAACGTCCAGAAATGATTGAAGCTACTGACTGAATGAAAGGAGCTGGCATCTCACTCTCTTTGAATCTTCTTTATCATGCTAAGAGGAGCAGGAAAAAGCAAAAAATTTCAGAATTGCACCTTGCAATGCGGAGAAATTACTGTTTGTGCATTTACAATATTCATTGATTTTTGCCGCCATTGAAAAACATCATGTTATTCATATACCAGAAATGTTTGAAGCTACTGACTGAATGAAAGGAGCTGGCATCTCACTCTCTTTGAATCTTCTTTATCATGCTAAGAGGAGCAGGAAAAAGCAAAAAATTTCAGAATTGCACCTTGCAATGCGAAGAAATTACTGTTTGTGCATTTACAATATTCATTGATTTTTGCCATTGAAAAACATCATGTTATTCATATATACCAGAAATGTTTGATGCTACTGACTGAATGAAAGGAGCTGGCATCTCACTCTCTTTGAATCTTCTTTATCATGCTAAGAGGAGCAGGAAAAAGCAAGAAATTTCAGAATTGCACCTTGCAATGCGGAGAAATTACTGTTTGTGCATTTACAATATTCATTGATTTTTGCCATTGAAAAACGTCCAGAAATGATTGAAGCTACTGACTGAATGAAAGGAGCTGGCATCTCACTCTCTTTGAATCTTCTTTATCATGCTAAGAGGAGCAGGAAAAAGCAAAAAATTTCAGAATTGCACCTTGCAATGCGGAGAAATTACTGTTTGTGCATTTACAATATTCATTGATTTTTGCCATTGAAAAACATCCAGAAATGATTGAAGCTACTGACTGAATGAAAGGAGCTGGCATCTCACTCTCTTTGAATCTTCTTTATCATGCTAAGAGGAGCAGGAAAAAGCAAAAAATTTCAGAATTGCACCTTGCAATGCGGAGAATTTACTGTTTGTGCATTTATAATATTCATTGATTTTTGCCATTGAAAAACGTCCAGAAATGATTGAAGCTACTGACTGAATGAAAGGAGCTGGCATCTCAGTCTCTTTGAATCTTCTTTATCATGCTAAGAGGAGCAGGAAAAAGCAAAAAATTTCAGAATTGCACCTTGCAATGCGGAGAAATTACTGTTTGTGCATCTACAATATTCATTGATTTTTGCCGTTGAAAAACGTCCAGAAATGATTGAAGCTACTGACTGAATGAAAGGAGCTGGCATCTCACTCTCTTTGAGTCTTCTTTACCATGCTAAGAGGAGCAGGAAAAAGCAAAAAATTTCAGAATTGCACCTTGCAATGCGGAGAAATTACTGTTTGTGCATTTACAATATTCATTGATTTTTGCCATTGAAAAACGTCCAGAAATGATTGAAGCTACTGACTGAATGAAAGGAGCTGGCATCTCACTCTCTTTGAATCTTCTTTATCATGCTAAGAGGAGCAGGAAAAAGCAAAAAATTTCAGAATTGCACCTTGCAATGCGGAGAAATTACTGTTTGTGCATTTACAATATTCATTGATTTTTGCCATTGAAAAACATCATGTTATTCATATACCAGAAATGATTGAAGCTACTGACTGAATGAAAGGAGCTGGCATCTCACTCTCTTTGAATCTTCTTTATCATGCTAAGAGGAGCAGGAAAAAGCAAAAAATTTCAGAATTGCACCTTGCAATGCGGAGAAATTACTGTTTGTGCATTTACAATATTCATTGATTTTTGCCATTGAAAAACGTCCAGAAATGATTGAAGCTACTGACTGAATGAAAGGAGCTGGCATCTCACTCTCTTTGAATCTTCTTTATCATGCTAAGAGGAGCAGGAAAAAGCAAAACATTTCAGAATTGCACCTTGCAATGCGGAGAAATTACTGTTTGTGCATTTACAATATTCATTGATTTTTGCCATTGAAAAACGTCCAGAAATGATTGAAGCTACTGACTGAATGAAAGGAGCTCTCATCTCACTCTCTTTGAATCTTCTTTATCATGCTAAGAGGAGCAGGAAAAAGCAAAAAATTTCAGAATTGCACCTTGCAATGCGGAGAAATTACTGTTTGTGCATTTACAATATTCATTGATTTTTGCCATTGAAAAACATCATGTTATTCATATACCAGAAATGTTTGAAGCTACTGACTGAATGAAAGGAGCTGGCATCTCACTCTCTTTGAATCTTCTTTATCATGCTAAGAGGAGCAGGAAAAAGCAAAAAATTTCAGAATTGCACCTTCAATGCGGAGAAATTACTGTTTGTGCATTTACAATATTCATTGATTTTTGCCATTGAAAAACGTCCAGAAATGATTGAAGCTACTGACTGAATGAAAGGAGCTGGCATCTCACTCTCTTTGAATCTTCTTTATCATGCTAAGAGGAGCAGGAAAAAGCAAAAAATTTCAGAATTGCACCTTGCAATGCGGAGAAATTACTGTTTGTGCATTTACAATATTCATTAATTTTTGCCATTGAAAAACATCATGTTATTCATATACCAGAAATGATTGAAGCTACTGACTGAATGAAAGGAGCTGGCATCTCACTCTCTTTGAATCTTCTTTATCATGCTAAGAGGAGCAGGAAAAAGCAAAAAATTTCAGAATTGCACCTTGCAATGCGGAGAAATTACTGTTTGTGCATTTACAATATTCATTGATTTTTGCCATTGAAAAACATCATGTTATTCATATACCAGAAATGTTTGAAGCTACTGACTGAATGAAAGGAGCTGGCATCTCACTCTCTTTGAATCTTCTTTATCATACTAAGAGGAGCAGGAAAAAGCAAAAAATTTCAGAATTGCACCTTGCAATGCGGAGAAATTACTGTTTGTGCATTTACAATATTCATTGATTTTTGCCATTGAAAAACGTCCAGAAATGATTGAAGCTACTGACTGAATGAAAGGAGCTGGCATCTCACTCTCTTTGAATCTTCTTTATCATGCTAAGAGGAGCAGGAAAAAGCAAAAAATTTCAGAATTGCACCTTGCAATGCGGAGAAATTACTGTTTGTGCATTTACAATATTCATTGATTTTTGCCATTGAAAAACATCATGTTATTCATATACCAGAAATGTTTGAAGCTACTGACTGAATGAAAGGAGCTGGCATCTCACTCTCTTTGAATCTTCTTTATCATGCTAAGAGGAGCAGGAAAAAGCAAAAAATTTCAGAATTGCACCTTGCAATGCGAAGAAATTACTGTTTGTGCATTTACAATATTCATTGATTTTTGCCATTGAAAAACATCATGTTATTCATATACCAGAAATGTTTGAAGCTACTGACTGAATGAAAGGAGCTGGCATCTCACTCTCTTTGAATCTTCTTTATCATGCTAAGAGGAGCAGGAAAAAGCAAAAAATTTCAGAATTGCACCTTGCAATGCGGAGAAATTACTGTTTGTGCATTTACAATATTCATTGATTTTTGCCATTGAAAAACGTCCAGAAATGATTGAAGCTACTGACTGAATGAAAGGAGCTGGCATCTCACTCTCTTTGAATCTTCTTTATCATGCTAAGAGGAGCAGGAAAAAGCAAAAAATTTCAGAATTGCACCTTGCAATGCGGAGAAATTACTGTTTGTGCATTTACAATATTCATTGATTTTTGCCATTGAAAAACATCATGTTATTCATATACCAGAAATGATTGAAGCTACTGACTGAATGAAAGGAGCTGGCATCTCACTCTCTTTGAATCTTCTTTATCATGCTAAGAGGAGCAGGAAAAAGCAAAAAATTTCAGAATTGCACCTTGCAATGCGGAGAAATTACTGTTTGTGCATTTACAATATTCATTGATTTTTGCCATTGAAAAACGTCCAGAAATGATTGAAGCTACTGACTGAATGAAAGGAGCTGGCATCTCACTCTCTTTGAATCTTCTTTATCATGCTAAGAGGAGCAGGAAAAAGCAAAAAATTTCAGAATTGCACCTTGCAATGCGGAGAAATTACTGTTTGTGCATTTACAATATTCATTGATTTTTGCCATTGAAAAATGTCCAGAAATGATTGAAGCTACTGACTGAAAGGAGCTGGCATCTCACTCTCTTTGAATCTTCTTTATCATGCTAAGAGGAGCAGGAAAAAGCAAAAAATTTCAGAATTGCACCTTGCAATGCGGAGAAATTACTGTTTGTGCATTTACAATATTCATTGATTTCTGCCATTGAAAAACGTCCAGAAATGATTGAAGCTACTGACTGAATGAAAGGAGCTGGCATCTCACTCTCTTTGAATCTTCTTTATCATGCTAAGAGGAGCAGGAAAAAGCAAAAAAATTCAGAATTGCACCTTGCAATGCGGAGAAATTACTGTTTGTGCATTTACAATATTCATTGATTTTTGCCATTGAAAAACATCATGTTATTCATATACCAGAAATGATTGAAGCTACTGACTGAATGAAAGGAGCTGGCATCTCACGCTCTTTGAATCTTCTTTTTCATGCTAAGAGGAGCAGGAAAAAGCAAAACATTTCAGAATTGCACCTTGCAATGCGGAGAAATTACTGTTTGTGCATTTACAATATTCATTGATTTTTGCCATTGAAAAACGTCCAGAAATGATTGAAGCTACTGACTGAATGAAAGGAGCTGGCATCTCACTCTCTTTGAATCTTCTTTATCATGCTAAGAGGAGCAGGAAAAAGCAAAAAATTTCAGAATTGCACCTTGCAATGCGGAGAAATTACTGCTTGTGCATTTACAATATTCATTGATTTTTGCCATTGAAAAACGTCCAGAAATGATTGAAGCTACTGACTGAATGAAAGGAGCTGGCATCTCACTCTCTTTGAGTCTTCTTTATCATGCTAAGAGGAGCAGGAAAAAGCAAAAAATTTCAGAATTGCACCTTGCAATGCGGAGAAATTACTGTTTGTGCATTTACAATATTCATTGATTTTTGCCATTGAAAAACGTCCAGAAATGATTAAAGCTACTGACTGAATGAAAGGAGCTGGCATCTCACTCTCTTTGAATCTTCTTTATCATGCTAAGAGGAGCAGGAAAAAGCAAAAAATTTCAGAATTGCACCTTGCAATGCGGAGAAATTACTGTTTGTGCATTTACAATATTCATTGATTTTTGCTATTGAAAAACGTCCAGAAATGATTGAAGCTACTGACTGAATGAAAGGAGCTGGCATCTCACTCTCTTTGAATCTTCTTTATCATGCTAAGAGGAGCAGGAAAAAGCAAAAAAGTTCAGAATTGCACCTTGCAATGCGGAGAAATTACTGTTTGTGCATTTACAATATTCATTGATTTTTGCCGTTGAAAAACGTCCAGAAATGATTGAAGCTACTGACTGAATGAAAGGAGCTGGCATCTCATTCTCTTTGAATCTTCTTTATCATGCTAAGAGGAGCAGGAAAAAGCAAAAAATTTCAGAATTGCACCTTGCAATGCGGAGAAATTACTGTTTGTGCATTTACAATATTCATTGATTTTTGCCATTGAAAAACGTCCAGAAATGATTGAAGCTACTGACTGAATGAAAGGAGCTGGCATCTCACTCTCTTTGAATCTTCTTTATCATGCTAAGAGGAGCAGGAAAAAGCAAAAAATTTCAGAATTGCACCTTGCAATGCGGAGAAATTACTGTTTGTGCATTTACAATATTCATTGATTTTTGCCATTGAAAAACATCATGTTATTCATATTCCAGAAATGTTTGAAGCTACTGACTGAATGAAAGGAGCTGGCATCTCACTCTCTTTGAATCTTCTTTATCATGCTAAGAGGAGCAGGAAAAAGCAAAAAATTTCAGAATTGCACCTTGCAATGCGGAGAAATTACTGTTTGTGCATTTACAATATTCATTGATTTTTGCCATTGAAAAACGTCCAGAAATGATTGAAGCTACTGACTGAATTAAAGGAGCTGGCATCTCACTCTCTTTGAATCTTCTTTATCATGCTAAGAGGAGCAGGAAAAAGCAAAAAATTTCAGAATTGCACCTTGCAATGCGGAGAAATTACTGTTTGTGCATTTACAATATTCATTGATTTTTGCTATTGTAAAACGTCCAGAAATGATTGAAGCTACTGACTGAATGAAAGGAGCTGGCATCTCACTCTCTTTGAATCTTCTTTATCATGCTAAGAGGAGCAGGAAAAAGCAAAAAATTTCAGAATTGCACCTTGCAATGCGGAGAAATTACTGTTTGTGCATTTACAATATTCATTGATTTTTGCCGTTGAAAAACGTCCAGAAATGATTGAAGCTACTGACTGAATGAAAGGAGCTGGCATCTCATTCTCTTTGAATCTTCTTTATCATGCTAAGAGGAGCAGGAAAAAGCAAAAAATTTCAGAATTGCACCTTGCAATGCGGAGAAATTACTGTTTGTGCATTTACAATATTCATTGATTTTTGCCATTGAAAAACGTCCAGAAATGATTGAAGCTACTGACTGAATGAAAGGAGCTGGCATCTCACTCTCTTTGAATCTTCTTTATCATGCTAAGAGGAGCAGGAAAAAGCAAAAAATTTCAGAATTGCACCTTGCAATGCGGAGAAATTACTGTTTGTGCATTTACAATATTCATTGATTTTTGCCATTGAAAAACATCATGTTATTCATATTCCAGAAATGTTTGAAGCTACTGACTGAATGAAAGGAGGTGGCATCTCACTCACTTTGAATCTTCTTTATCATGCTAAGAGGAGCAGGAAAAAGCAAAAAATTTCAGAATTGCACCTTGCAATGCGGAGAAATTACTGTTTGTGCATTTACAATATTCATTGATTTTTGCCATTGAAAAACGTCCAGAAATGATTGAAGCTACTGACTGAATTAAAGGAGCTGGCATCTCACTCTCTTTGAATCTTCTTTATCATGCTAAGAGGAGCAGGAAAAAGCAAAAAATTTCAGAATTGCACTTTGCAATGCGGAGAAATTACTGTTTGTGCATTTACAATATTCATTGATTTTTGCCATTGAAAAACATCATGTTATTCATATACCAGAAATGATTGAAGCTACTGACTGAATGAAAGGAGCTGGCATCTCACTCTCTATGAATCTTCTTTATCATGCTAAGAGGAGCAGGAAAAAGCAAAAAATTTCAGAATTGCACCTTGCAATGCGGAGAAATTACTGTTTGTGCATTTACAATATTCATTGATTTTTGCCATTGAAAAACGTCCAGAAATGATTGAAGCTACTGACTGAATGAAAGGAGCTGGCATCTCACTCTCTTTGAATCTTCTTTATCATGCTAAGAGGAGCAGGAAAAAGCAAAAAATTTCAGAATTGCACCTTGCAATGCGGAGAAATTACTGTTTGTGCATTTACAATATTCATTGATTTTTGCCATTGAAAAACATCATGTTATTCATATACCAGAAATGATTGAAGCTACTGACTGAATGAAAGGAGCTGGCATCTCACTCTCTTTGAATCTTCTTTATCATGCTAAGAGGAGCAGAAAAAAGCAAAAAATTTCAGAATTGCACCTTGCAATGCGGAGAAATTACTGTTTGTGCATTTACAATATTCATTGATTTTTGCCATTGAAAAACGTCCAGAAATGATTGAAGCTACTGACTGAATGAAAGGAGCTGGCATCTCACTCTCTTTGAATCTTCTTTATCATGCTAAGAGGAGCAGGAAAAAGCAAAAAATTTCAGAATTGCACCTTGCAATGCGGAGAAATTACTGTTTGTGCATTTACAATATTCATTGATTTTTGCCATTGAAAAACATCCAGAAATGATTGAAGCTACTGACTGAATGAAAGGAGCTGGCATCTCACTCTCTTTGAATCTTCTTTATCATGCTAAGAGGAGCAGGAAAAGGCAAAAAATTTCAGAATTGCACCTTGCAATGCGGAGAAATTACTGTTTGTGCATTTACAATATTCATTGATTTTTGCCATTGAAAAACATCATGTTATTCATATACCAGAAATGATTGAAGCTACTGACTGAATGAAAAGAGCTGGCATCTCACTCTCTTTGAATCTTCTTTATCATGCTAAGAGGAGCAGGAAAAAGCAAAAAATTTCAGAATTGCACCTTGCAATGCGGAGAAATTACTGTTTGTGCATTTACAATATTCATTTATTTTTGCCATTGAAAAACATCATGTTATTCATATACCAGAAATGATTGAAGCTACTGACTGAATGAAAGGAGCTGGCATCTCACTCTCTTTGAATCTTCTTTATCATGCTAAGAGGAGCAGGAAAAAGCAAAAAATTTCAGAATTGCACCTTGCAATGCGGAGAAATTACTGTTTGTGCATTTACAATATTCATTGATTTTTGCCATTGAAAAACGTCCAGAAATGATTGAAGCTACTGACTGAATGAAAGGAGCTGGCATCTCACTCTCTTTGAATCTTCTTTATCATGCTAAGAGGAGCAGGAAAAAGCAAAAATTTCAGAATTGCACCTTGCAATGCGGAGAAATTACTGTTTGTGCATTTACAATATTCATTGATTTTTGCCATTGAAAAACATCATGTTATTCATATACCAGAAATGTTTGAAGCTACTGACTGAATGAAAGGAGCTGGCATCTCACTCTCTTTGAATCTTCTTTATCATGCTAAGAGGAGCAGGAAAAAGCAAAAAATTTCAGAATTGCACCTTGCAATGCGGAGAAATTACTGTTTGTGCATTTACAATATTCATTGATTTTTGCCATTGAAAAACGTCCAGAAATGATTGAAGCTACTGACTGAATGAAAGGAGCTGGCATCTCACTCTCTTTGAATCTTCTTTATCATGCTAAGAGGAGCAGGAAAAGGCAAAAAATTTCAGAATTGCACCTTGCAATGCGGAGAAATTACTGTTTGTGCATTTACAATATTCATTGATTTTTGCCATTGAAAAACATCATGTTATTCATATACCAGAAATGATTGAAGCTACTGACTGAATGAAAGGAGCTGGCATCTCACTCTCTTTGAATCTTCTTTATCATGCTAAGAGGAGCAGGAAAAAGCAAAAAATTTCAGAATTGCACCTTGCAATGCGGAGAAATTACTGTTTGTGCATTTACAATATTCATTGATTTTTGCCATTGAAAAACATCATGTTATTCATATACCAGAAATGATTGAAGCTACTGACTGAATGAAAGGAGCTGGCATCTCACTCTCTTTGAATCTTCTTTATCATGCTAAGAGGAGCAGGAAAAAGCAAAAAATTTCAGAATTGCACCTTGCAATGCGGAGAAATTACTGTTTGTGCATTTACAATATTCATTGATTTTTGCCATTGAAAAACGTCCAGAAATGATTGAAGCTACTGACTGAATGAAAGGAGCTGGCATCTCACTCTCTTTGAATCTTCTTTATCATGCTAAGAGGAGCAGGAAAAAGCAAAAAAATTCAGAATTGCACCTTGCAATGCGGAGAAATTACTGTTTGTGCATTTACAATATTCATTGATTTTTGCCATTGAAAAACATCATGTTATTCATATACCAGAAATGATTGAAGCTACTGACTGAATGAAAGGAGCTGGCATCTCACTCTCTTTGAATCTTCTTTTTCATGCTAAGAGGAGCAGGAAAAAGTAAAAAATTTCAGAATTGCACCTTGCAATGCGGAGAAATTACTGTTTGTGCATTTACAATATTCATTGATTTTTGCCATTGAAAAACGTCCAGAAATGATTGAAGCTACTGACTGAATGAAAGGAGCTGGCATCTCAGTCTCTTTGAATCTTCTTTATCATGCTAAGAGAAGCAGGAAAAAGCAAAAAATTTCAGAATTGCACCTTGCAATGCGGAGAAATTACTGCTTGTGCATTTACAATATTCATTGATTTTTGCCATTGAAAAACGTCCAGAAATGATTGAAGCTACTGACTGAATGAAAGGAGCTGGCATCTCACTCTCTTTGAATCTTCTTTATCATGCTAAGAGGAGCAGGAAAAAGCAAAAAATTTCAGAATTGCACCTTGCAATACGGAGAAATTACTGTTTGTGCATTTACAATATTCATTGATTTTTGCCATTGAAAAACGTCCAGAAATGATTGAAGCTACTGACTGAATGAAAGGAGCTGGCATCTCACTCTCTTTGAATCTTCTTTATCATGCTAAGAGGAGCAGGAAAAAGCAAAAAATTTCAGAATTGCACCTTGCAATGCGGAGAAATTACTGTTTGTGCATTTACAATATTCATTGATTTTTGCCATTGAAAAACGTCCAGAAATGATTGAAGCTACTGACTGAATGAAAGGAGCTGGCATCTCACTCTCTTTGAATCTTCTTTATCATGCTAAGAGGAGCAGGAAAAAGCAAAAAATTTCAGAATTGCACCTTGCAATGCGGAGAAATAACTGTTTGTGCATTTACAATATTCATTGATTTTTGCCGTTGAAAAACGTCCAGAAATGATTGAAGCTACTGACTGAATGAAAGGAGCTGGCATCTCACTCACTTTGAATCTTCTTTATCATGCTAAGAGGAGCAGGAAAAAGCAAAAAATTTCAGAATTGCACCTTGCAATGCGGAGAAATTACTGTTTGTGCATTTACAATATTCATTGATTTTTGCCATTGAAAAACATCCAGAAATGATTGAAGCTACTGACTGAATGAAAGGAGCTGGCATCTCACTCTCTTTGAATCTTCTTTATCATGCTAAGAGGAGCAGGAAAAAGCAAAAAATTTCAGAATTGCACCTTGCAATGCGGAGAAATTACTGTTTGTGCATTTACAATATTCATTGATTTTTGCCATTGTTAAACATCATGTTATTCATATACCAGAAATGATTGAAGCTACTGACTGAATGAAAGGAGCTGGCATCTCACTCTCTTTGAATCTTCTTTATCATGCTAAGAGGAGCAGGAAAAAGCAAAAAATTTCAGAATTGCACCTTGCAATGCGGAGAAATTACTGTTTGTGCATTTACAATATTCATTGATTTTTGCCATTGAAAAACGTCCAGAAATGTTTGAAGCTACTGACTGAATGAAAGGAGCTGGCATCTCACTCTCTTTGAATCTTCTTTATCATGCTAAGAGGAGCAGGAAAAAGCAAAAAATTTCAGAATTGCACCTTGCAATGCGGAGAAATTACTGTTTGTGCATTTACAATATTCATTGATTTTTGCCATTGAAAAACATCATGTTATTCATATACCAGAAATGATTGAAGCTACTGACTGAATGAAAGGAGCTGGCATCTCACTCTCTTTGAATCTTCTTTATCATGCTAAGAGGAGCAGGAAAAAGCAAAAAATTTCAGAATTGCACCTTGCAATGCGGAGAAATTACTGTTTGTGCATTTACAATATTCATTGATTTTTGCCATTGAAAAACGTCCAGAAATGATTGAAGCTACTGACTGAATGAAAGGAGCTGGCATCTCACTCTCTTTGAATCTTCTTTATCATGCTAAGAGGAGCAGGAAAAAGCAAAAAATTTCAGAATTGCACCTTGCAATGCGGAGAAATTACTGTTTGTGCATTTACAATATTCATTGATTTTTGCCATTGAAAAACATCATGTTATTCATATACCAGAAATGATTGAAGCTACTGACTGAATGAAAGGAGCTGGCATCTCACTCTCTTTGAATCTTCTTTTTCATGCTAAGAGGAGCAGGAAAAAGTAAAAAATTTCAGAATTGCACCTTGCAATGCGGAGAAATTACTGTTTGTGCATTTACAATATTCATTGATTTTTGCCATTGAAAAACGTCCAGAAATGATTGAAGCTACTGACTGAATGAAAGGAGCTGGCATCTCAGTCTCTTTGAATCTTCTTTATCATGCTAAGAGGAGCAGGAAAAAGCAAAAAATTTCAGAATTGCACCTTGCAATGCGGAGAAATTACTGCTTGTGCATTTACAATATTCATTGATTTTTGCCATTGAAAAACGTCCAGAAATGATTGAAGCTACTGACTGAATGAAAGGAGCTGGCATCTCACTCTCTTTGAATCTTCTTTATCATGCTAAGAGGAGCAGGAAAAAGCAAAAAATTTCAGAATTGCACCTTGCAATACGGAGAAATTAATGTTTGTGCATTTACAATATTCATTGATTTTTGCCATTGAAAAACGTCCAGAAATGATTGAAGCTACTGACTGAATGAAAGGAGCTGGCATCTCACTCTGTTTGAATCTTCTTTATCATGCTAAGAGGAGCAGGAAAAAGCAAAAAATTTCAGAATTGCACCTTGCAATGCGGAGAAATTACTGTTTGTGCATTTACAATATTCATTGATTTTTGCCATTGAAAAACGTCCAGAAATGATTGAAGCTACTGACTGAATGAAAGGAGCTGGCATCTCACTCTCTTTGAATCTTCTTTATCATGCTAAGAGGAGCAGGAAAAAGCAAAAAATTTCAGAATTGCACCTTGCAATGCGGAGAAATTACTGTTTGTGCATTTACAATATTCATTGATTTTTGCCGTTGAAAAACGTCCAGAAATGATTGAAGCTACTGACTGAATGAAAGGAGCTGGCATCTCACGCTCTTTGAATCTTCTTTATCATGCTAAGAGGAGCAGGAAAAAGCAAAAAATTTCAGAATTGCACCTTGCAATGCGGAGAAATTACTGTTTGTGCATTTACAATATTCATTGATTTTTGCCATTGAAAAACATCCAGAAATGATTGAAGCTACTGACTGAATGAAAGGAGCTGGCATCTCACTCTCTTTGAATCTTCTTTATCATGCTAAGAGGAGTAGGAAAAAGCAAAAAATTTCAGAATTGCACCTTGCAATGCGGAGAAATTACTGTTTGTGCATTTACAATATTCATTGATTTTTGCCATTGTTAAACATCATGTTATTCATATACCAGAAATGATTGAAGCTACTGACTGAATGAAAGGAGCTGGCATCTCACTCTCTTTGAATCTTCTTTATCATGCTAAGAGGTGCAGGAAAAAGCAAAAAATTTCAGAAATGCACCTTGCAATGCGGAGAAATTACTGTTTGTGCATTTACAATATTCATTGATTTTTGCCATTGAAAAACGTCCAGAAATGTTTGAAGCTACTGACTGAATGAAAGGAGCTGGCATCTCACTCTCTTTGAATCTTCTTTATCATGCTAAGAGGAGCAGGAAAAAGCAAAAAATTTCAGAATTGCACCTTGCAATGCGGAGAAATTACTGTTTGTGCATTTACAATATTCATTGATTTTTGCCATTGAAAAACGTCCAGAAATGATTGAAGCTACTGACTGAATGAAAGGAGCTGGCATCTCACTCTCTTTGAATCTTCTTTATCATGCTAAGAGGAGCAGGAAAATGCAAAAAATTTCAGAATTGCTCCTTGCAATGCGGAGAAATTACTGTTTGTGCATTTACAATATTCATTGATTTTTGCCATTGAAAAACATCATGTTATTCATATACCAGAAATGTTTGAAGCTACTGACTGAATGAAAGGAGCTGGCATGTCACTCTCTTTGAATCTTCTTTATCATGCTAAAAGGAGCAGGAAAAAGCAAAAAATTTCAGAATTGCACCTTGCAATGCGGAGAAATTACTGTTTGTGCATTTACAATATTCATTGATTTTTGCCATTGAAAAACGTCCAGAAATGATTGAAGCTACTGACTGAATGAAAGGAGCTGGCATCTCACTCTCTTTGAATCTTCTTTATCATGCTAAGAGGAGCAGGAAAAAGCAAAAAATTTCAGAATTGCACCTTGCAATGCGGAGAAATTACTGTTTGTGCATTTACAATATTCATTGATTTTTGCCATTGAAAAACATCATGTTATTCATATACCAGAAATGATTGAAGCTACTGACTGAATGAAAGGAGCTGGCATCTCACTCTCTTTGAATCTTCTTTATCATGCTAAGAGGAGCAGGAAAAAGCAAAAAATTTCAGAATTGCACCTTGCAATGCGGAGAAATTACTGTTTGTGCATTTACAATATTCATTGATTTTTGCCATTGAAAAACGTCCAGAAATGATTGAAGCTACTGACTGAATGAAAGGAGCTGGCATCTCACTCTCTTTGAATCTTCTTTATCATGCTAAGAGGAGCAGGAAAAAGCAAAAAATTTCAGAATTGCACCTTGCAATGCGGAGAAATTACTGTTTGTGCATTTACAATATTCATTGATTTTTGCCATTGAAAAACATCATGTTATTCATATACCAGAAATGTTTGAAGCTACTGACTGAATGAAAGGAGCTGGCATCTCACTCTCTTTGAATCTTCTTTATCATGCTAAGAGGAGCAGGAAAAAGCAAAAAATTTCAGAATTGCACCTTGCAATGCGGAGAAATTACTGTTTGTGCATTTACAATATTCATTGATTTTTGCCATTGAAAAACGTCCAGAAATGATTGAAGCTACTGACTGAATGAAAGGAGCTGGCATCTCACTCTCTTTGAATCTTCTTTATCATGCTAAGAGGAGCAGGAAAAGGCAAAAAATTTCAGAATTGCACCTTGCAATGCGGAGAAATTACTGTTTGTGCATTTACAATATTCATTGATTTTTGCCATTGAAAAACATCATGTTATTCATATACCAGAAATGTTTGAAGCTACTGACTGAATGAAAGGAGCTGGCATCTCACTCTCTTTGAATCTTCTTTATCATGCTAAGAGGAGCAGGAAAAAGCAAAAAATTTCAGAATTGCACCTTGCAATGCGAATAAATTACTGTTTGTGCATTTACAATATTCATTGATTTTTGCCATTGAAAAACATCATGTTATTCATATACCAGAAATGATTGAAGCTACTGACTGAATGAAAGGAGCTGGCATCTCACTCTCTTTGAATCTTCTTTATCATGCTAAGAGGAGCAGGAAAAAGCAAAAAATTTCAGAATTGCACCTTGCAATGCGGAGAAATTACTGTTTGTGCATTTACAATATTCATTTATTTTTGCCATTGAAAAACATCATGTTATTCATATACCAGAAATGATTGAAGCTACTGACTGAATGAAAGGAGCTGGCATCTCACTCTCTTTGAATCTTCTTTATCATGCTAAGAGGAGCAGGAAAAAGCAAAAAATTTCAGAATTGCACCTTGCAATGCGGAGAAATTACTGTTTGTGCATTTACAATATTCATTGATTTTTGCCATTGAAAAACGTCCAGAAATGATTGAAGCTACTGACTGAATGAAAGGAGCTGGCATCTCACTCTCTTTGAATCTTCTTTATCATGCTAAGAGGAGCAGGAAAAAGCAAAAAATTTCAGAATTGCACCTTGCAATGCGGAGAAATTACTGTTTGTGCATTTACAATATTCATTGATTTTTGCCATTGAAAAACATCATGTTATTCATATACCAGAAATGTTTGAAGCTACTGACTGAATGAAAGGAGCTGGCATCTCACTCTCTTTGAATCTTCTTTATCATGCTAAGAGGAGCAGGAAAAAGCAAAAAATTTCAGAATTGCACCTTGCAATGCGGAGAAATTACTGTTTGTGCATTTACAATATTCATTGATTTTTGCCATTGAAAAACGTCCAGAAATGATTGAAGCTACTGACTGAATGAAAGGAGCTGGCATCTCACTCTCTTTGAATCTTCTTTATCATGCTAAGAGGAGCAGGAAAAGGCAAAAAATTTCAGAATTGCACCTTGCAATGCGGAGAAATTACTGTTTGTGCATTTACAATATTCATTGATTTTTGCCATTGAAAAACATCATGTTATTCATATACCAGAAATGATTGAAGCTACTGACTGAATGAAAGGAGCTGGCATCTCACTCTCTTTGAATCTTCTTTATCATGCTAAGAGGAGCAGGAAAAAGCAAAAAATTTCAGAATTGCACCTTGCAATGCGGAGAAATTACTGTTTGTGCATTTACAATATTCATTGATTTTTGCCATTGAAAAACATCATGTTATTCATATACCAGAAATGATTGAAGCTACTGACTGAATGAAAGGAGCTGGCATCTCACTCTCTTTGAATCTTCTTTATCATGCTAAGAGGAGCAGGAAAAAGTAAAAAATTTCAGAATTGCACCTTGCAATGCGGAGAAATTACTGTTTGTGCATTTACAATATTCATTGATTTTTGCCATTGAAAAACGTCCAGAAATGATTGAAGCTACTGACTGAATGAAAGGAGCTGGCATCTCACTCTCTTTGAATCTTCTTTATCATGCTAAGAGGAGCAGGAAAAAGCAAAAAAATTCAGAATTGCACCTTGCAATGCGGAGAAATTACTGTTTGTGCATTTACAATATTCATTGATTTTTGCCATTGAAAAACATCATGTTATTCATATACCAGAAATGATTGAAGCTACTGACTGAATGAAAGGAGCTGGCATCTCACTCTCTTTGAATCTTCTTTTTCATGCTAAGAGGAGCAGGAAAAAGTAAAAAATTTCAGAATTGCACCTTGCAATGCGGAGAAATTACTGTTTGTGCATTTACAATATTCATTGATTTTTGCCATTGAAAAACGTCCAGAAATGATTGAAGCTACTGACTGAATGAAAGGAGCTGGCATCTCAGTCTCTTTGAATCTTCTTTATCATGCTAAGAGGAGCAGGAAAAAGCAAAAAATTTCAGAATTGCACCTTGCAATGCGGAGAAATTACTGCTTGTGCATTTACAATATTCATTGATTTTTGCCATTGAAAAACGTCCAGAAATGATTGAAGCTACTGACTGAATGAAAGGAGCTGGCATCTCACTCTCTTTGAATCTTCTTTATCATGCTAAGAGGAGCAGGAAAAAGCAAAAAATTTCAGAATTGCACCTTGCAATACGGAGAAATTACTGTTTGTGCATTTACAATATTCATTGATTTTTGCCATTGAAAAACGTCCAGAAATGATTGAAGCTACTGACTGAATGAAAGGAGCTGGCATCTCACTCTCTTTGAATCTTCTTTATCATGCTAAGAGGAGCAGGAAAAAGCAAAAAATTTCAGAATTGCACCTTGCAATGCGGAGAAATTACTGTTTGTGCATTTACAATATTCATTGATTTTTGCCATTGAAAAACGTCCAGAAATGATTGAAGCTACTGACTGAATGAAAGGAGCTGGCATCTCACTCTCTTTGAATCTTCTTTATCATGCTAAGAGGAGCAGGAAAAAGCAAAAAATTTCAGAATTGCACCTTGCAATGCGGAGAAATTACTGTTTGTGCATTTACAATATTCATTGATTTTTGCCGTTGAAAAACGTCCAGAAATGATTGAAGCTACTGACTGAATGAAAGGAGCTGGCATCTCACTCTCTTTGAATCTTCTTTATCATGCTAAGAGGAGCAGGAAAAAGCAAAAAATTTCAGAATTGCACCTTGCAATGCGGAGAAATTACTGTTTGTGCATTTACAATATTCATTGATTTTTGCCATTGAAAAACATCCAGAAATGATTGAAGCTACTGACTGAATGAAAGGAGCTGGCATCTCACTCTCTTTGAATCTTCTTTATCATGCTAAGAGGAGCAGGAAAAAGCAAAAAATTTCAGAATTGCACCTTGCAATGCGGAGAAATTACTGTTTGTGCATTTACAATATTCATTGATTTTTGCCATTGTTAAACATCATGTTATTCATATACCAGAAATGATTGAAGCTACTGACTGAATGAAAGGAGCTGGCATCTCACTCTCTTTGAATCTTCTTTATCATGCTAAGAGGAGCAGGAAAAAGCAAAAAATTTCAGAATTGCACCTTGCAATGCGGAGAAATTACTGTTTGTGCATTTACAATATTCATTGATTTTTGCCATTGAAAAACGTCCAGAAATGATTGAAGCTACTGACTGAATGAAAGGAGCTGGCATCTCACTCTCTTTGAATCTTCTTTATCATGCTAAGAGGAGCAGGAAAAAGCAAAAAATTTCAGAATTGCACCTTGCAATGCGGAGAAATTACTGTTTGTGCATTTACAATATTCATTGATTTTTGCCGTTGAAAAACGTCCAGAAATGATTGAAGCTACTGACTGAATGAAAGGAGCTGGCATCTCACTCTCTTTGAATCTTCTTTATCATGCTAAGAGGAGCAGGAAAAAGCAAAAAATTTCAGAATTGCACCTTGCAATGCGGAGAAATTACTGTTTGTGCATTTACAATATTCATTGATTTTTGCCATTGAAAAACATCCAGAAATGATTGAAGCTACTGACTGAATGAAAGGAGCTGGCATCTCACTCTCTTTGAATCTTCTTTATCATGCTAAGAGGAGCAGGAAAAAGCAAAAAATTTCAGAATTGCACCTTGCAATGCGGAGAAATTACTGTTTGTGCATTTACAATATTCATTGATTTTTGCCATTGTTAAACATCATGTTATTCATATACCAGAAATGATTGAAGCTACTGACTGAATGAAAGGAGCTGGCATCTCACTCTCTTTGAATCTTCTTTATCATGCTAAGAGGAGCAGGAAAAAGCAAAAAATTTCAGAATTGCACCTTGCAATGCGGAGAAATTACTGTTTGTGCATTTACAATATTCATTGATTTTTGCCATTGAAAAACGTCCAGAAATGTTTGAAGCTACTGACTGAATGAAAGGAGCTGGCATCTCACTCTCTTTGAATCTTCTTTATCATGCTAAGAGGAGCAGGAAAAAGCAAAAAATTTCAGAATTGCACCTTGCAATGCGGAGAAATTACTGTTTGTGCATTTACAATATTCATTGATTTTTGCCATTGAAAAACATCATGTTATTCATATACCAGAAATGATTGAAGCTACTGACTGAATGAAAGGAGCTGGCATCTCACTCTCTTTGAATCTTCTTTATCATGCTAAGAGGAGCAGGAAAAAGCAAAAAACTTCAGAATTGCACCTTGCAATGCGGAGAAATTACTGTTTGTGCATTTACAATATTCATTGATTTTTGCCATTGAAAAACGTCCAGAAATGATTGAAGCTACTGACTGAATGAAAGGAGCTGGCATCTCACTCTCTTTGAATCTTCTTTATCATGCTAAGAGGAGCAGGAAAAAGCAAAAAATTTCAGAATTGCACCTTGCAATGCGGAGAAATTACTGTTTGTGCATTTACAATATTCATTGATTTTTGCCATTGAAAAACATCATGTTATTCATATACCAGAAATGATTGAAGCTACTGACTGAATGAAAGGAGCTGGCATCTCACTCTCTTTGAATCTTCTTTTTCATGCTAAGAGGAGCAGGAAAAAGTAAAAAATTTCAGAATTGCACCTTGCAATGCGGAGAAATTACTGTTTGTGCATTTACAATATTCATTGATTTTTGCCATTGAAAAACGTCCAGAAATGATTGAAGCTACTGACTGAATGAAAGGAGCTGGCATCTCAGTCTCTTTGAATCTTCTTTATCATGCTAAGAGGAGCAGGAAAAAGCAAAAAATTTCAGAATTGCACCTTGCAATGCGGAGAAATTACTGCTTGTGCATTTACAATATTCATTGATTTTTGCCATTGAAAAACGTCCAGAAATGATTGAAGCTACTGACTGAATGAAAGGAGCTGGCATCTCACTCTCTTTGAATCTTCTTTATCATGCTAAGAGGAGCAGGAAAAAGCAAAAAATTTCAGAATTGCACCTTGCAATACGGAGAAATTACTGTTTGTGCATTTACAATATTCATTGATTTTTGCCATTGAAAAACGTCCAGAAATGATTGAAGCTACTGACTGAATGAAAGGAGCTGGCATCTCACTCTGTTTGAATCTTCTTTATCATGCTAAGAGGAGCAGGAAAAAGCAAAAAATTTCAGAATTGCACCTTGCAATGCGGAGAAATTACTGTTTGTGCATTTACAATATTCATTGATTTTTGCCATTGAAAAACGTCCAGAAATGATTGAAGCTACTGACTGAATGAAAGGAGCTGGCATCTCACTCTCTTTGAATCTTCTTTATCATGCTAAGAGGAGCAGGAAAAAGCAAAAAATTTCAGAATTGCACCTTGCAATGCGGAGAAATTACTGTTTGTGCATTTACAATATTCATTGATTTTTGCCGTTGAAAAACGTCCAGAAATGATTGAAGCTACTGACTGAATGAAAGGAGCTGGCATCTCACTCTCTTTGAATCTTCTTTATCATGCTAAGAGGAGCAGGAAAAAGCAAAAAATTTCAGAATTGCACCTTGCAATGCGGAGAAATTACTGTTTGTGCATTTACAATATTCATTGATTTTTGCCATTGAAAAACATCCAGAAATGATTGAAGCTACTGACTGAATGAAAGGAGCTGGCATCTCACTCTCTTTGAATCTTCTTTATCATGCTAAGAGGAGCAGGAAAAAGCAAAAAATTTCAGAATTGCACCTTGCAATGCGGAGAAATTACTGTTTGTGCATTTACAATATTCATTGATTTTTGCCATTGTTAAACATCATGTTATTCATATACCAGAAATGATTGAAGCTACTGACTGAATGAAAGGAGCTGGCATCTCACTCTCTTTGAATCTTCTTTATCATGCTAAGAGGAGCAGGAAAAAGCAAAAAATTTCAGAAATGCACCTTGCAATGCGGAGAAATTACTGTTTGTGCATTTACAATATTCATTGATTTTTGCCATTGAAAAACGTCCAGAAATGTTTGAAGCTACTGACTGAATGAAAGGAGCTGGCATCTCACTCTCTTTGAATCTTCCTTATCATGCTAAGAGGAGCAGGAAAATGCAAAAAATTTCAGAATTGCTCCTTGCAATGCGGAGAAATTACTGTTTGTGCATTTACAATATTCATTGATTTTTGCCATTGAAAAACATCATGTTATTCATATACCAGAAATGTTTGAAGCTACTGACTGAATGAAAGGAGCTGGCATGTCACTCTCTTTGAATCTTCTTTATCATGCTAAAAGGAGCAGGAAAAAGCAAAAAATTTCAGAATTGCACCTTGCAATGCGGAGAAATTACTGTTTGTGCATTTACAATATTCATTGATTTTTGCCATTGAAAAACGTCCAGAAATGATTGAAGCTACTGACTGAATGAAAGGAGCTGGCATCTCACTCTCTTTGAATCTTCTTTATCATGCTAAGAGGAGCAGGAAAAAGCAAAAAATTTCAGAATTGCACCTTGCAATGCGGAGAAATTACTGTTTGTGCATTTACAATATTCATTGATTTTTGCCATTGAAAAACATCATGTTATTCATATACCAGAAATGATTGAAGCTACTGACTGAATGAAAGGAGCTGGCATCTCACTCTCTTTGAATCTTCTTTATCATGCTAAGAGGAGCAGGAAAAAGCAAAAAATTTCAGAATTGCACCTTGCAATGCGGAGAAATTACTGTTTGTGCATTTACTATATTCATTGATTTTTGCCATTGAAAAACGTCCAGAAATGATTGAAGCTACTGACTGAATGAAAGGAGCTGGCATCTCACTCTCTTTGAATCTTCTTTATCATGCTAAGAGGAGCAGGAAAAAGCAAAAAATTTCAGAATTGCACCTTGCAATGCGGAGAAATTACTGTTTGTGCATTTACAATATTCATTGATTTTTGCCATTGAAAAACATCATGTTATTCATATACCAGAAATGTTTGAAGCTACTGACTGAATGAAAGGAGCTGGCATCTCACTCTCTTTGAATCTTCTTTATCATGCTAAGAGGAGCAGGAAAAAGCAAAAAATTTCAGAATTGCACCTTGCAATGCGGAGAAATTACTGTTTGTGCATTTACAATATTCATTGATTTTTGCCATTGAAAAACGTCCAGAAATGATTGAAGCTACTGACTGAATGAAAGGAGCTGGCATCTCACTCTCTTTGAATCTTCTTTATCATGCTAAGAGGAGCAGGAAAAGGCAAAAAATTTCAGAATTGCACCTTGCAATGCGGAGAAATTACTGTTTGTGCATTTACAATATTCATTGATTTTTGCCATTGAAAAACATCATGTTATTCATATACCAGAAATGTTTGAAGCTACTGACTGAATGAAAGGAGCTGGCATCTCACTCTCTTTGAATCTTCTTTATCATGCTAAGAGGAGCAGGAAAAAGCAAAAAATTTCAGAATTGCACCTTGCAATGCGAATAAATTACTGTTTGTGCATTTACAATATTCATTGATTTTTGCCATTGAAAAACATCATGTTATTCATATACCAGAAATGATTGAAGCTACTGACTGAATGAAAGGAGCTGGCATCTCACTCTCTTTGAATCTTCTTTATCATGCTAAGAGGAGCAGGAAAAAGCAAAAAATTTCAGAATTGCACCTTGCAATGCGGAGAAATTACTGTTTGTGCATTTACAATATTCATTGATTTTTGCCATTGAAAAACATCATGTTATTCATATACCAGAAATGATTGAAGCTACTGACTGAATGAAAGGAGCTGGCATCTCACTCTCTTTGAATCTTCTTTATCATGCTAAGAGGAGCAGGAAAAAGCAAAAAATTTCAGAATTGCATCTCGCAATGCGGAGAAATTACTGTTTGTGCATTTACAATATTCATTGATTTTTGCCATTGAAAAACGTCCAGAAATGATTGAAGCTACTGACTGAATGAAAGGAGCTGGCATCTCACTCTCTTTGAATCTTCTTTATCATGCTAAGAGGAGCAGGAAAAAGCAAAAAATTTCAGAATTGCACCTTGCAATGCGGAGAAATTGCTGTTTGTGCATTTACAAAATTCATTGATTTTTGCCATTGAAAAACATCATGTTATTCATATACCAGAAATGTTTGAAGCTACTGACTGAATGAAAGGAGCTGGCATCTCACTCTCTTTGAATCTTCTTTATCATGCTAAGAGGAGCAGGAAAAAGCAAAAAATTTCAGAATTGCACCTTGCAATGCGGAGAAATTACTGTTTGTGCATTTACAATATTCATTGATTTTTGCCATTGAAAAACGTCCAGAAATGATTGAAGCTACTGACTGAATGAAAGGAGCTGGCATCTCACTCTCTTTGAATCTTCTTTATCATGCTAAGAGGAGCAGGAAAAAGCAAAAAATTTCAGAATTGCACCTTGCAATGCGGAGAAATTACTGTTTGTGCATTTACAATATACATTGATTTTTGCCATTGAAAAACGTCCAGAAATGATTGAAGCTACTGACTGAATGAAAGGAGCTGGCATCTCACTCTCTTTGAATCTTCTTTATCATGCTAAGAGGAGCAGGAAAAAGCAAAAAATTTCAGAATTGCACCTTGCAATGCGGAGAAATTACTGTTTGTGCATTTACAATATACATTGATTTTTGCCATTGAAAAACGTCCAGAAATGATTGAAGCTACTGACTGAATGAAAGGAGCTGGCATCTCACTCTCTTTGAATCTTCTTTATCATGCTAAGAGGAGCAGGAAAAAGCAAAAAATTTCAGAATTGCACCTTGCAATGCGGAGAAATTACTGTTTGTGCATTTACAATATTCATTGATTTTTGCCATTGAAAAACGTCCAGAAATGATTGAAGCTACTGACTGAATGAAAGGAGCTGGCATCTCACTCTCTTTGAATCTTCTTTATCATGCTAAGAGGAGCAGGAAAAAGCAAAAAATTTCAGAATTGCACCTTGCAATGTGGAGAAATTACTGTTTGTGCATTTACAATATTCATTGATTTTTGCCATTGAAAAACGTCCAGAAATGATTGAACCTACCGACTGAATGAAAGGAGCTGGCATCTCACTCTCTTTGAATCTTCTTTATCATGCTAAGAGGAGCAGGAAAAAGCAAAAAATTTCAGAATTGCACCTTGCAATGCGGAGAAATTACTGTTTGTGCATTTACAATATTCATTGATTTTTGCCGTTGAAAAACGTCCAGAAATGATTGAAGCTACTGACTGAATGAAAGGAGCTGGCATCTCACTCTCTTTGAATCTTCTTTATCATGCTAAGAGGAGCAGGAAAAAGCAAAAAATTTCAGAATTGCACCTTGCAATGCGGAGAAATTACTGTTTGTGCATTTACAATATTCATTGATTTTTGCCATTGAAAAACATCATGTTATTCATATACCAAAAATGATTGAAGCTACTGAGTGAATGAAAGGAGCTGGCATCTCACTCTCTTTGAATCTTCTTTATCATGCTAAGAGGAGCAGGAAAAAGCAAAAAATTTCAGAATTGCACCTTGCAATGCGGAGAAATTACTGTTTGTGCATTTACAATATTCATTGATTTTTGCCATTGAAAAACGTCCAGAAATGATTGAAGCTACTGACTGAATGAAAGGAGCTGGCATCTCACTCTCTTTGAATCTTCTTTATCATGCTAAGAGGAGCAGGAAAAAGCAAAAAATTTCAGAATTGCACCTTGCAATGCGGAGAAATTACTGTTTGTGCATTTACAATATTCATTGATTTTTGCCATTGAAAAACATCATGTTATTCATATACCAGAAATGTTTGAAGCTACTGACTGAATGAAAGGAGCTGGCATGTCACTCTCTTTGAATCTTCTTTATCATGCTAAGAGGAGCAGGAAAAAGCAAAAAATTTCAGAATTGCACCTTGCAATGCGGAGAAATTACTGTTTGTGCATTTACAATATTCATTGATTTTTGCCATTGAAAAACGTCCAGAAATGATTGAAGCTACTGACTGAATGAAAGGAGCTGGCATCTCACTCTCTTTGAATCTTCTTTATCATGCTAAGAGGAGCAGGAAAAAGCAAAAAATTTCAGAATTGCACCTTGCAATGCGGAGAAATTACTGTTTGTGCATTTACAATATTCATTGATTTTTGCCATTGAAAAACATCATGTTATTCATATACCAGAAATGATTGAAGCTACTGACTGAATGAAAGGAGCTGGCATCTCACTCTCTTTGAATCTTCTTTATCATGCTAAGAGGAGCAGGAAAAAGCAAAAAATTTCAGAATTGCACCTTGCAATGCGGAGAAATTACTGTTTGTGCATTTACAATATTCATTGATTTTTGCCATTGAAAAACGTCCAGAAATGATTGAAGCTACTGACTGAATGAAAGGAGCTGGCATCTCACTCTCTTTGAATCTTCTTTATCATGCTAAGAGGAGCAGGAAAAAGCAAAAAATTTCAGAATTGCACCTTGCAATGCGGAGAAATTACTGTTTGTGCATTTACAATATTCATTGATTTTTGCCATTGAAAAACATCATGTTATTCATATACCAGAAATGTTTGAAGCTACTGACTGAATGAAAGGAGCTGGAATCTCACTCTCTTTGAATCTTCTTTATCATGCTAAGAGGAGCAGGAAAAAGCAAAAAATTTCAGAATTGCACCTTGCAATGCGGAGAAATTACTGTTTGTGCATTTACAATATTCATTGATTTTTGCCATTGAAAAACGTCCAGAAATGATTGAAGCTACTGACTGAATGAAAGGAGCTGGCATCTCACTCTCTTTGAATCTTCTTTATCATGCTAAGAGGAGCAGGAAAAGGCAAAAAATTTCAGAATTGCACCTTGCAATGCGGAGAAATTACTGTTTGTGCATTTACAATATTCATTGATTTTTGCCATTGAAAAACATCATGTTATTCATATACCAGAAATGTTTGAAGCTACTGACTGAATGAAAGGAGCTGGCATCTCACTCTCTTTGAATCTTCTTTATCATGCTAAGAGGAGCAGGAAAAAACAAAAAATTTCAGAATTGCACCTTGCAATGCGAATAAATTACTGTTTGTGCATTTACAATATTCATTGATTTTTGCCATTGAAAAACATCATGTTATTCATATACCAGAAATGATTGAAGCTACTGACTGAATGAAAGGAGCTGGCATCTCACTCTCTTTGAATCTTCTTTATCATGCTAAGAGGAGCAGGAAAAAGCAAAACATTTCAGAATTGCACCTTGCAATGCGGAGAAATTACTGTTTGTGCATTTACAATATTCATTGATTTTTGCCATTGAAAAACATCATGTTATTCACATACCAGAAATGATTGAAGCTACTGACTGAATGAAAGGAGCTGGCATCTCACTCTCTTTGAATCTTCTTTATCATGCTAAGAGGAGCAGGAAAAAGCAAAAAATTTCAGAATTGCACCTCGCAATGCGGAGAAATTACTGTTTGTGCATTTACAATATTCATTGATTTTTGCCATTGAAAAACGTCCAGAAATGATTGAAGCTACTGACTGAATGAAAGGAGCTGGCATCTCACTCTCTTTGAATCTTCTTTATCATGCTAAGAGGAGCAGGAAAAAGCAAAAAATTTCAGAATTGCACCTTGCAATGCGGAGAAATTGCTGTTTGTGCATTTACAAAATTCATTGATTTTTGCCATTGAAAAACATCATGTTATTCATATACCAGAAATGTTTGAAGCTACTGACTGAATGAAAGGAGCTGGCATCTCACTCTCTTTGAATCTTCTTTATCATGCTAAGAGGAGCAGGAAAAAGCAAAAAATTTCAGAATTGCACCTTGCAATGCGGAGAAATTACTGTTTGTGCATTTACAATATTCATTGATTTTTGCCATTGAAAAACGTCCAGAAATGATTGAAGCTACTGACTGAATGAAAGGAGCTGGCATCTCACTCTCTTTGAATCTTCTTTATCATGCTAAGAGGAGCAGGAAAAAGCAAAAAATTTCAGAATTGCACCTTGCAATGCGGAGAAATTACTGTTTGTGCATTTACAATATACATTGATTTTTGCCATTGAAAAACGTCCAGAAATGATTGAAGCTACTGACTGAATGAAAGGAGCTGGCATCTCACTCTCTTTGAATCTTCTTTATCATGCTAAGAGGAGCAGGAAAAAGCAAAAAATTTCAGAATTGCACCTTGCAATGCGGAGAAATTACTGTTTGTGCATTTACAATATTCATTGATTTTTGCCGTTGAAAAAAGTCCAGAAATGATTGAAGCTACTGACTGAATGAAAGGAGCTGGCATCTCACTCTCTTTGAATCTTCTTTATCATGCTAAGAGGAGCAGGAAAAAGCAAAAAATTTCAGAATTGCACCTTGCAATGCGGAGAAATTACTGTTTGTGCATTTACAATATTCATTGATTTTTGCCATTGAAAAACATCATGTTATTCATATACCAGAAATGATTGAAGCTACTGACTGAATGAAAGGAGCTGGCATCTCACTCTCTTTGAATCTTCTTTATCATGCTAAGAGGAGCAGGAAAAAGCAAGAAATTTCAGAATTGCACCTTGCAATGCGGAGAAATTACTGTTTGTGCATTTACAATATTCATTGATTTTTGCCATTGAAAAACATCATGTTATTCATATACCAGAAATGTTTGAAGCTACTGACTGAATGAAAGGAGCTGGCATCTCACTCTCTTTGAATCTTCTTTATCATGCTAAGAGGAGCAGGAAAAAGCAAAAAATTTCAGAATTGCACCTTGCAATGTGGAGAAATTACTGTTTGTGCATTTACAATATTCATTGATTTTTACCATTGAAAAACGTCCAGAAATGATTGAAGCTACTGACTGAATGAAAGTAGCTGCCATCTCACTCTCTTTGAATCTTTTTTATCATGCTAAGAGGAGCAGGAAAAAGCAAAAAATTTCAGACTTGCACCTTGCAATGCGGAGAAATTACTGTTTGTGCATTTACAATATTCATTGATTTTTGCCATTGAAAAACATCATGTTATTCATATACTAGAAATGTTTGAAGCTACTGACTGAATGAAAGGAGCTGGCATCTCACTCTCTTTGAATCTTCTTTATCATGCTAAGAGGAGCAGGAAAAAGCAAAAAATTTCAGAATTGCACCTTGCAATGCGGAGAAATTACTTTTTGTGCATTTACAATATTCATTGATTTTTGCCATTGAAAAACGTCCAGAAATGATTGAAGCTACTGACTGAATGAAAGGAGCTGGCATCTCACTCTCTTTGAATCTTCTTTATCATGCTAAGAGGAGCAGGAAAAAGCAAAAAATTTCAGAATTGCACCTTGCAATGCGGAGAAATTACTGTTTGTGCATTTACAATATTCATTGATTTTTGCCATTGAAAAACGTCCAGAAATGATTGAAGCTACTGACTGAATGAAAGGAGCTGGCATCTCACTCTCTTTGAATCTTCTTTATCATGCTAAGAGGAGCAGGAAAAAGCAAAAAATTTCAGAATTGCACCTTGCAATGCGGAGAAATTACTGTTTGTGCATTTACAATATTCATTGATTTTTGCCATTGAAAAACATGTAATTCATATACCAGAAATGTTTGAAGCTACTGACTGAATGAAAGGAGCTGGCACCTCACTCTCTTTGAATCTTCTTTATCATGCTAAGAGGAGCGGGAAAAAGCAAAAAATTTCAGAATTGCACCTTGCAATGCGGAGAAATTACTGTTTGTGCATTTACAATATTCATTGATTTTTGCCATTGAAAAACGTCCAGAAATGATTGAAGGTACTGACTGAATGAAAGGAGCTGGCATCTCACTCTCTTTGAATCTTCTTTATCATGCTAAGAGGAGCAGGAAAAAGCAAAAAATTTCAGAATTGCACCTTGCAATGCGGAGAAATTACTGTTTGTGCATTTACAATATTCATTGATTTTTGCCATTGAAAAACGTCCAGAAATGATTGAAGCTACTGACTGAATGAAAGGAGCTGGCATCTCACTCTCTTTGAATCTTCTTTATCATGCTAAGAGGAGCAGGAAAAAGCAAGAAATTTCAGAATTGCACCTTGCAATGCGGAGAAATTACAGTTTGTGCATTTACAATATTCATTGATTTTTGCCATTGAGAAACGTCCAGAAATGATTGAAGCTACTGACTGAATGAAAGGAGCTGGCATCTCACTCTCTTTGAATCTTCTTTATCATGCTAAGAGGAACAGGAAAAAGCAAAAAATTTCAGAATTGCACCTTGCAATGCGGAGAAATTACTGTTTGTGCATTTACAATATTCATTGATTTTTGCCATTGAAAAACATCATGTTATTTATATACCAGAAATGTTTGAAGCTACTGACTGAATGAAAGGAGCTGGCATCTCACTCTCTTTGAATCTTCTTTATCATGCTAAGAGGAGCAGGAAAAAGCAAAAAATTTCAGAATTGCACCTTGCAATGTGGAGAAATTACTGTTTGTGCATTTACAATATTCATTGATTTTTACCATTGAAAAACGTCCAGAAATGATTGAAGCTACTGACTGAATGAAAGTAGCTGGCATCTCACTCTCTTTGAATTTTCTTTATCATGCTAAGAGGAGCAGGAAAAAGCAAAAAATTTCAGACTTGCACCTTGCAATGCGGAGAAATTACTGTTTGTGCATTTACAATATTCATTGATTTTTGCCATTGAAAAACATCATGTTATTCATATACCAGAAATGTTTGAAGCTACTGACTGAATGAAAGGAGCTGGCATCTCACTCTCTTTGAATCTTCTTTATCATGCTAAGAGGAGCAGGAAAAAGCAAAAAATTTCAGAATTGCACCTTGCAATGCGGAGAAATTACTGTTTGTGCATTTACAATATTCATTGATTTTTGCCATTGAAAAACATCATGTTATTCATATACAAGAAATGTTTGAAGCTACTGACTGAATGAAAGGAGCTGGCATCTCAATCTCTTTGAATCTTCTTTATCATGCTAAGAGGAGCAGGAAAAAGCAAAAAATTTCAGAATTGCACCTTGCAATGTGGAGAAATTACTGTTTGTGCATTTACAATATTCATTGATTTTTACCATTGAAAAACGTCCAGAAATGATTGAAGCTACTGACTGAATGAAAGTAGCTGGCATCTCACTCTCTTTGAATCTTCTTTATCATGCTAAGAGGAGCAGGAAAAAGCAAAAAATTTCAGACTTGCTCCTTGCAATGCGGAGAAATTACTATTTGTGCATTTACAATATTCATAGATTTTTGCCATTGAAAAACATCATGTTATTCATATACCAGAAATGTTTGAAGCTACTGACTGAATGAAAGGAGCTGGCATCTCACTCTCTTTGAATCTTCTTTATCATGCTAAGAGGAGCAGGAAAAAGCAAAAAATTTCAGAATTGCACCTTGCAATGCGGAGAAATTACTGTTTGTGCATTTACAATATTCATTGATTTTTGCCATTGAAAAACATCATGTTATTCATATACCAGAAATGTTTGAAGCTACTGACTGAATGAAAGGAGCTGACATCTCACTCTCTTTGAATCTTCTTTATCATGCTAAGAGGAGCAGGAAAAAGCAAAAAATTTCAGAATTGCACCTTGCAATGCGGAGAAATTACTGTTTGTGCATTTACAATATTCATTGATTTTTGCCATTGAAAAATGTCCAGAAATGATTGAAGCTACTGACTGAATGAAAGGAGCTGGCATCTCACTCTCTTTGAATCATGCTAAGAGGAGCAGGAAAAAGCAAAAAATTTCAGAATTGCACCTTGCAATGTGGAGAAATTACTGTTTGTGCATTTACAATATTCATTGATTTTTACCATTGAAAAACGTCCAGAAATGATTGAAGCTACTGACTGAATGAAAGTAGCTGCCATCTCACTCTCTTTGAATCTTTTTTATCATGCTAAGAGGAGCAGGAAAAAGCAAAAAATTTCAGACTTGCACCTTGCAATGCGGAGAAATTACTGTTTGTGCATTTACAATATTCATTGATTTTTGCCATTGAAAAACATCATGTTATTCATATACCAGAAATGTTTGAAGCTACTGACTGAATGAAAGGAGCTGGCATCTCACTCTCTTTGAATCTTCTTTATCATGCTAAGAGGAGCAGGAAAAAGCAAAAAATTTCAGAATTGCACCTTGCAATGCGGAGAAATTACTTTTTGTGCATTTACAATATTCATTGATTTTTGCCATTGAAAAACGTCCAGAAATGATTGAAGCTACTGACTGAATGAAAGGAGTTGGCATCTCACTCTCTTTGAATCTTCTTTATCATGCTAAGAGGAGCAGGAAAAAGCAAAAAATTTCAGAATTGCACCTTGCAATGCGGAGAAATTACTGTTTGTGCATTTACAATATTCATTGATTTTTGCCATTGAAAAACGTCCAGAAATGATTGAAGCTACTGACTGAATGAAAGGAGCTGGCATCTCACTCTCTTTGACTCTTCTTTATCATGCTAAGAGGAGCAGGAAAAAGCAAAAAACTTCAGAATTGCACCTTGCAATGCGGAGAAATTACTGTTTGTGCATTTACAATATTCATTGATTTTTGCCATTGAAAAACATGTAATTCATATACCAGAAATGTTTGAAGCTACTGACTGAATGAAAGGAGCTGGCACCTCACTCTCTTTGAATCTTCTTTATCATGCTAAGAGGAGCGGGAAAAAGCAAAAGATTTCAGAATTGCACCTTGCAATGCGGAGAAATTACTGTTTGTGCATTTACAATATTCATTGATTTTTGCCATTGAAAAACGTCCAGAAATGATTGAAGGTACTGACTGAATGAAAGGAGCTGGCATCTCACTCTCTTTGAATCTTCTTTATTATGCTAAGAGGAGCAGGAAAAAGCAAAAAATTTCAGAATTGCACCTTGCAATGCGGAGAAATTACTGTTTGTGCATTTACAATATTCATTGATTTTTGCCATTGAAAAACGTCCAGAAATGATTGAAGCTACTGACTGAATGAAAGGAGCTGGCATCTCACTCTCTTTGAATCTTCTTTATCATGCTAAGAGGAGCAGGAAAAAGCAAAAAATTTCAGAATTGCACCTTGCAATGCGGAGAAATTACAGTTTGTGCATTTACAATATTCATTGATTTTTGCCATTGAGAAACGTCCAGAAATGATTGAAGCTACTGACTGAATGAAAGGAGCTGGCATCTCACTCTCTTTGAATCTTCTTTATCATGCTAAGAGGAACAGGAAAAAGCAAAAAATTTCAGAATTGCACCTTGCAATGCGGAGAAATTACTGTTTGTGCATTTACAATATTCATTGATTTTTGCCATTGAAAAACATCATGTTATTTATATACCAGAAATGTTTGAAGCTACTGACTGAATGAAAGGAGCTGGCATCTCACTCTCTTTGAATCTTCTTTATCATGCTAAGAGGAGCAGGAAAAAGCAAAAAATTTCAGAATTGCACCTTGCAATGTGGAGAAATTACTGTTTGTGCATTTACAATATTCATTGATTTTTACCATTGAAAAACGTCCAGAAATGATTGAAGCTACTGACTGAATGAAAGTAGCTGGCATCTCACTCTCTTTGAATTTTCTTTATCATGCTAAGAGGAGCAGGAAAAAGCAAAAAATTTCAGACTTGCACCTTGCAATGCGGAGAAATTACTGTTTGTGCATTTACAATATTCATTGATTTTTGCCATTGAAAAACATCATGTTATTCATATACCAGAAATGTTTGAAGCTACTGACTGAATGAAAGGAGCTGGCATCTCACTCTCTTTGAATCTTCTTTATCATGCTAAGAGGAGCAGGAAAAAGCAAAAAATTTCAGAATTGCACCTTGCAATGCGGAGAAATTACTGTTTGTGCATTTACAATATTCATTGATTTTTGCCATTGAAAAACATCATGTTATTCATATACAAGAAATGTTTGAAGCTACTGACTGAATGAAAGGAGCTGGCATCTCAATCTCTTTGAATCTTCTTTATCATGCTAAGAGGAGCAGGAAAAAGCAAAAAATTTCAGAATTGCACCTTGCAATGTGGAGAAATTACTGTTTGTGCATTTACAATATTCATTGATTTTTACCATTGAAAAACGTCCAGAAATGATTGAAGCTACTGACTGAATGAAAGTAGCTGGCATCTCACTCTCTTTGAATTTTCTTTATCATGCTAAGAGGAGCAGGAAAAAGCAAAAAATTTCAGACTTGCACCTTGCAATGCGGAGAAATTACTGTTTGTGCATTTACAATATTCATTGATTTTTGCCATTGAAAAACATCATGTTATTCATATACCAGAAGTGTTTGAAGCTACTGACTGAATGAAAGGAGCTGGCATCTCACTCTCTTTGAATCTTCTTTATCATGCTAAGAGGAGCAGGAAAAAGCAAAAAATTTCAGAATTGCACCTTGCAATGCGGAGAAATTACTTTTTGTGCATTTACAATATTCATTGATTTTTGCCATTGAAAAACATCATGTTATTCATATACAAGAAATGTTTGAAGCTACTGACTGAATGAAAGGAGCTGGCATCTCAATCTCTTTGAATCTTCTTTATCATGCTAAGAGGAGCAGGAAAAAGCAAAAAATTTCAGACTTGCACCTTGCAATGCGGAGAAATTACTATTTGTGCATTTACAATATTCATTGATTTTTGCCATTGAAAAACATCATGTTATTCATATACCAGAAATGTTTGAAGCTACTGACTGAATGAAAGGAGCTGGCATCTCACTCTCTTTGAATCTTCTTTATCATGCTAAGAGGAGCAGGAAAAAGCAAAAAATTTCAGAATTGCACCTTGCAATGCGGAGAAATTACTGTTTGTGCATTTACAATATTCATTGATTTTTGCCATTGAAAAACATCATGTTATTCATATACCAGAAATGTTTGAAGCTACTGACTGAATGAAAGGAGCTGGCATCTCACTCTCTTTGAATCTTCTTTATCATGCTAAGAGGAGCAGGAAAAAGCAAAAAATTTTAGAATTGCACCTTGCAATGTGGAGAAATTACTGTTTGTGCATTTACAATATTCATTGATTTTTACCATTGAAAAACGTCCAGAAATGATTGAAGCTACTGACTGAATGAAAGTAGCTGGCATCTCACTCTCTTTGAATCTTCTTTATCATGCTAAGAGGAGCAGGAAAAAGCAAAAAATTTCAGACTTGCACCTTGCAATGCGGAGAAATTACTGTTTGTGCATTTACAATATTCATTGATTTTTGCCATTGAAAAACATCATGTTATTCATATACCAGAAATGTTTGAAGCTACTGACTGAATGAAAGGAGCTGGCATCTCACTCTCTTTTAATCTTCTTTATCATGCTAAGAGGAGCAGGAAAAAGCAAAAAATTTCAGAATTGCACCTTGCAATGCGGAGAAATTACTGTTTGTGCATTTACAATATTCATTGATTTTTGCCATTGAAAAACGTCCAGAAATGATTGAAGCTACTGACTGAATGAAAGGAGCTGGCATCTCACTCTCTTTGAATCTTCTTTATCATGCTAAGAGGAGCAGGAAAAAGCAAAAAATTTCAGAATTGCACCTTGCAATGCGGAGAAATTACTGTTTGTGCATTTACAATATTCATTGATTTTTGCCATTGAAAAACGTCCAGAAATGATTGAAGCTACTGACTGAATGAAAGGAGCTGGCATCTCACTCTCTTTGAATCTTCTTTATCATGCTAAGAGGAGCAGGAAAAAGCAAAAAATTTCAGAATTGCACCTTGCAATGCGGAGAAATTACTGTTTGTGCATTTACAATATTCATTGATTTTTGCCATTGAAAAACATGTTATTCATATACCAGAAATGTTTGAAGCTACTGACTGAATGAAAGGAGCTGGCACCTCACTCTCTTTGAATCTTCTTTATCATGCTAAGAGGAGCGGGAAAAAGCAAAAAATTTCAGAATTGCACCTTGCAATGCGGAAAAATTACTGTTTGTGCATTTACAATATTCATTGATTTTTGCCATTGAAAAACGTCCAGAAATGATTGAAGGTACTGACTGAATGAAAGGAGCTGGCATCTCACTCTCTTTGAATCTTCTTTATCATGCTAAGAGGAGCAGGAAAAAGCAAAAAATTTCAGAATTGCACCTTGCAATGCGGAGAAATTACTGTTTGTGCATTTACAATATTCATTGATTTTTGCCATTGAAAAACGTCCAGAAATGATTGAAGCTACTGACTGAATGAAAGGAGCTGGCATCTCACTCTCTTTGAATCTTCTTTATCATGCTAAGAGGAGCAGGAAAAAGCAAAAAATTTCAGAATTGCACCTTGCAATGCGGAGAAATTACAGTTTGTGCATTTACAATATTCATTGATTTTTGCCATTGAAAAACATCCAGAAATGATTGAAGCTACTGACTGAATGAAAGGAGCTGGCATCTCACTCTCTTTGAATCTTCTTTATCATGCTAAGAGGAGCAGGAAAAAGCAAAAAATTTCAGAATTGCACCTTGCAATGCGGAGAAATTACTGTTTGTGCATTTACAATATTCATTGATTTTTGCCATTGAAAAACATCATGTTATTCATATACCAGAAATGTTTGAAGCTACTGACTGAATGAAAGGAGCTGGCATCTCACTCTCTTTGAATCTTCTTTATCATGCTAAGAGGAGCAGGAAAAAGCAAAAAATTTCAGAATTGCACCTTGCAATGTGGAGAAATTACTGTTTGTGCATTTACAATATTCATTGATTTTTACCATTGAAAAACGTCCAGAAATGATTGAAGCTACTGACTGAATGAAAGTAGCTGCCATCTCACTCTCTTTGAATCTTCTTTATCATGCTAAGAGGAGCAGGAAAAAGCAAAAAATTTCAGACTTGCACCTTGCAATGCGGAGAAATTACTGTTTGTGCATTTACAATATTCATTGATTTTTGCCATTGAAAAACATCATGTTATTCATATACCAGAAATGTTTGAAGCTACTGACTGAATGAAAGGAGCTGGCATCTCACTCTCTTTGAATCTTCTTTATCATGCTAAGAGGAGCAGGAAAAAGCAAAAAATTTCAGAATTGCACCTTGCAATGCGGAGAAATTACTGTTTGTGCATTTACAATATTCATTGATTTTTGCCATTGAAAAACATCATGTTATTCATATACCAGAAATGTTTGAAGCTACTGACTGAATGAAAGGAGCTGGCATCTCAATCTCTTTGAATCTTCTTTATCATGCTAAGAGGAGCAGGATAAAGCAAAAAATTTCAGAATTGCACCTTGCAATGTGGAGAAATTACTGTTTGTGCATTTACAATATTCATTGATTTTTACCATTGAAAAACGTCCAGAAATGATTGAAGCTACTGACTGAATGAAAGTAGCTGGCATCTCACTCTCTTTGAATCTTCTTTATCATGCTAAGAGGAGCAGGAAAAAGCAAAAAATTTCAGACTTGCACCTTGCAATGCGGAGAAATTACTGTTTGTGCATTTACAATATTCATTGATTTTTGCCATTGAAAAACATCATGTTATTCATATACCAGAAATGTTTGAAGCTACTGACTGAATGAAAGGAGCTGGCATCTCACTCTCTTTGAATCTTCTTTATCATGCTAAGAGGAGCAGGAAAAAGCAAAAAATTTCAGACTTGCACCTTGCAATGCGGAGAAATTACTGTTTGTGCATTTACAATATTCATTGATTTTTGCCATTGAAAAACATCATGTTATTCATATACCAGAAATGTTTGAAGCTACTGACTGAATGAAAGGAACTGGCATCTCACTCTCTTTGAATCTTCTTTATCATGCTAAGAGGAGCAGGAAAAAGCAAAAAATTTCAGAATTGCAACTTGCAATGCGGAGAAATTACTGTTTGTGCATTTACAATATTCATTGATTTTTGCCATTGAAAAACGTCCAGAAATGATTGAAGGTACTGACTGAATGAAAGGAGCTGGCATCTCACTCTCTTTGAATCTTCTTTATCATTCTAAGAGGAGCAGGAAAAAGCAAAAAATTTCAGAATTGCACCTTGCAATGCGGAGAAATTACTGTTTGTGCATTTACAATATTCATTGATTTTTGCCATTGAAAAACGTCCAGAAATGATTGAAGCTACTGACTCAATGAATGGAGCTGGCATCTCACTCTCTTTGAATCTTCTTTATCATGCTAAGAGGAGCAGGAAAAAGCAAAAAATTTCAGAATTGCACCTTGCAATGCGGAGAAATTACAGTTTGTGCATTTACAATATTCATTGATTTTTGCCATTGAAAAACGTCCAGAAATGATTGAAGCTACTGACTGAATGAAAGGAGCTGGCATCTCACTCTCTTTGAATCTTCTTTATCATGCTAAGAGGAGCAGGAAAAAGCAAAAAATTTCAGAATTGCACCTTGCAATGCGGAGAAATTACTGTTTGTGCATTTACAATATTCGTTGATTTTTGCCATTGAAAAACGTCCAGAAATGATTGAAGCTACTGACTGAATGAAAGGAGCTGGCATCTCACTCTCTTTGAATCTTCTTTATCATGCTAAGAGGAGCAGGAAAAAGCAAAAAATTTCAGAATTGCACCTTGCAATGCGGAGAAATTACAGTTTGTGCATTTACAATATTCATTGATTTTTGCCATTGAAAAACGTCCAGAAATGATTGAAGCTACTGACTGAATGAAAGGAGCTGGCATCTCACTCTCTTTGAATCTTCTTTATCATGCTAAGAGGAGCAGGAAAAAGCAAAAAATTTCAGAATTGCACCTTGCAATGCGGAGAAATTACTGTTTGTGCATTTACAATATTCATTGATTTTTGCCATTGAAAAACATGTTATTCATATACCAGAAATGTTTGAAGCTCCTGACTGAATGAAAGGAGCTGGCACCTCACTCTCTTTGAATCTTCTTTATCATGCTAAGAGGAGCAGGAAAAAGCAAAAAATTTCAGAATTGCACCTTGCAATGCGGAGAAATTACTGTTTGTGCATTTACAATATTCATTGATTTTTGCCATTGAAAAACGTCCAGAAATGATTGAAGCTACTGACTGAATGAAAGGAGCTGGCATCTCACTCTCTTTGAATCTTCTTTATCATGCTAAGAGGAGCAGGAAAAAGCAAAAAATTTCAGAATTGCACCTTGCAATGCGGATAAATTACTGTTTGTGCATTTACAATATTCATTGATTTTTGCCATTGAAAATGTCCAGAAATGATTGAAGCTACTGACTGAATGAAAGGAGCTGGCATCTCACTCTCTTTGAATCTTCTTTATCATGCTAAGAGGAGCAGGAAAAAGCAAAAAATTTCAGAATTGCGCCTTGCAATGTGGAGAAATTACTGTTTGTGCATTTACAAAATTCATTGATTTTTGCCATTGAAAAACATCATGTTATTCATATACCAGAAATGATTGAAGCTACTGACTGAAGGAAAGGAGCTGGCATCTCACTCTCTTTGAATCTTCTTTATCATGCTAAGAGGAGCAGGAAAAAGCAAAAAATTTCAGAATTGCACCTTGCAATGCGGAGAAATTACTGTTTGTGCATTTACAATATTCATTGATTTTTGCCATTGAAAAACGTCCAGAAATGATTGAAGCTACTGACTGAATGAAAGGAGCTGGCATCTCACTCTCTTTGAATCTTCTTTATCATGCTAAGAGGAGCAGGAAAAAGCAAAAAATTTCAGAATTGCTCCTTGCAATGCGGAGAAATTACTGTTTGTGCATTTACAATATTCATTGATTTTTGCGATTGAAAAACATCATGTTATTCATATACCAGAAATGATTGAAGCTACTGACTGAATGAAAGGAGCTGGCATCTCATTCTCTTTGAATCTTCTTTATCATGCTAAGAGGAGCAGGAAAAAGTAAAAAATTTCAGAATTGCACCTTGCAATGCGGAGAAATTACTGTTTGTGCATTTACAATATTCAATGATTTTTGCCATTGAAAAACGTCCAGAAATGATTGAAGCTACTGACTGAATGAAAGGAGCTGGCATCTCACTCTCTTTGAATCTTGTTTATCATGCTAAGAGGAGCAGGAAAAAGCAAAAAATTTCAGAATTGCACCTTGCAATGCGGAGAAATTACTGTTTGTGCATTTACAATATTCATTGATTTTTGCCATTGAAAAACGTCCAGAAATGATTGAAGCTACTGACTGAATGAAAGGAGCTGGCATCTCACTCTCTTTGAATCTTCTTTATCATGCTAAGAGGAGCAGGAAAAAGCCAAAAATTTCAGAATTGCACCTTGCAATGCGGAGAAATTACTGTTTGTGCATTTACAATATTCATTGATTTTTGCTATTGAAAAACATCATGTTATTCATATACCAGAAATGATTGAAGCTACTGACTGAATGAAAGGAGCTGGCATCTCACTCTCTTTGAATCTTCTTTATCATGCTAAGAGGAGCAGGAAAAAGCAAAAAATTTCAGAATTGCACCTTGCAATGCGGAGAAATTGCAGTTTGTGCATTTACAATATTCATTGATTTTTGCCATTGAAAAACGTCCAGAAATGATTGAAGCTACTGACTGAATGAAAGGAGCTGGCATCTCACTCTCTTTGAATCTTCTTTATCATGCTAAGAGGAGCAGGAAAAAGCAAAAAATTTCAGAATTGCACCTTGCAATGCGGAGAAATTACTGTTTGTGCATTTACAATATTCATTGATTTTTGCCATTGAAAAACATCATGTTATTCATATACCAGAAATGATTGAAGCTACTGACTGAATGAAAGAAGCTGGCATCTCACTCTCTTTGAATCTTCTTTATCATGCTAAGAGGAGCAGGAAAAAGCAAAAAATTTCAGAATTGCACCTTGCAATGCGGAGAAATTGCAGTTTGTGCATTTACAATATTCATTGATTTTTGCCATTGAAAAACGTCCAGAAATGATTGAAGCTACTGACTGAATGAAAGGAGCTGGCATCTCACTCTCTTTGAATCTTCTTTATCATGCTAAGAGGAGCAGGAAAAAGCAAAAAATTTCAGAATTGCACCTTGCAATGCGGAGAAATTACTGTTTGTGCATTTACAATATTCAGTGATTTTTGCCATTGAAAAACGTCCAGAAATGATTGAAGCTACTGACTGAATGAAAGGAGCTGGCATCTCACTCTCTTTGAATCTTCTTTATCATGCTAAGAGGAGCAGGAAAAAGCAAAAAATTTCAGAATTGCACCTTGCAATGCGGAGAAATTACTGTTTGTGCATTTACAATATTCATTGATTTTTGCCATTGAAAAACGTCCAGAAATGATTGAAGCTACTGACTGAATGAAAGGATCTGGCATCTCACTCTCTTTGAATCTTCTTTATCATGCTAAGAGGAGCAGGAAAAAGCAAAACATTTCAGAATTGCACCTTGCAATGCGGAGAAATTACTGTTTGTGCATTTACAATATTCATTGATTTTTGCGATTGAAAAACATCATGTTATTCATATACCAGAAATGATTGAAGCTACTGACTGAATGAAAGGAGCTGGCATCTCACTCTCTTTGAATCTTCTTTATCATGCTAAGAGGAGCAGGAAAAAGTAAAAAATTTCAGAATTGCACTTTGCAATGTGGAGAAATTACTGTTTGTGCATTTACAATATTCAATGATTTTTGCCATTGAAAAACGTCCAGAAATGATTGAAGCTACTGACTGAATGAAAGGAGCTGGCATCTCACTCTCTTTGAATCTTCTTTATCATGCTAAGAGGAGCAGGAAAAAGCAAAAAATTTCAGAATTGCACCTTGCAATGCGGAGAAATTACTGTTTGTGCATTTACAATATTCATTGATTTTTGCCATTGAAAAACGTCCAGAAATGATTGAAGCTACTGACTGAATGAAAGGAGCTGGCATCTCACTCTCTTTGAATCTTCTTTATCATGCTAAGAGGAGCAGGAAAAAGCAAAAAATTTCAGAATTGCACCTTGCAATGCGGAGAAATTACTGTTTGTGCATTTACAATATTCATTGATTTTTGCCATTGAAAAATGTCCAGAAATGATTGAAGCTACTGACTGAATGAAAGGAGCTGGCATCTCACTCTCTTTGAATCTTCTTTATCATGCTAAGAGGAGCAGGAAAAAGCAAAAAATTTCAGAATTGCGCCTTGCAATGCGGAGAAATTACTGTTTGTGCATTTACAAAATTCATTGATTTTTGCCATTGAAAAACATCATGTTATTCATATACCAGAAATGATTGAAGCTACTGACTAAAGGAAAGGATCTGGCATCTCACTCTCTTTGAATCTTCTTTGTCATGCTAAGAGGAGCAGGAAAAAGCAAAAAATTTCAGAATTGCACCTTGCAATGCGGAGAAATTACTGTTTGTGCATTTACAATATTCATTGATTTTTGCCATTGAAAAACGTCCAGAAATGATTGAAGCTACTGACTGAATGAAAGGAGCTGGCATCTCACTCTCTTTGAATCTTCTTTATCATGCTAAGAGGAGCAGGAAAAAGCAAAACATTTCAGAATTGCACCTTGCAATGCGGAGAAATTACTGTTTGTGCATTTACAATATTCATTGATTTTTGCGATTGAAAAACATCATGTTATTCATATACCAGAAATGATTGAAGCTACTGACTGAATGAAAGGAGCTGGCATCTCACTCTCTTTGAATCTTCTTTATCATGCTAAGAGGAGCAGGAAAAAGTAAAAAATTTCAGAATTGCACCTTGCAATGCGGAGAAATTACTGTTTGTGCATTTACAATATTCAATGATTTTTGCCATTGAAAAACGTCCAGAAATGATTGAAGCTACTGACTGAATGAAAGGAGCTGGCATCTCACTCTCTTTGAATCTTCTTTATCATGCTAAGAGGAGCAGGAAAAAGCAAAAAATTTCAGAATTGCACCTTGCAATGCGGAGAAATTACTGTTTGTGCATTTACAATATTCATTGATTTTTGCCATTGAAAAACATCATGTTATTCATATACCAGAAATGATTGAAGCTACTGACTGAATGAAAGGAGCTGGCATCTCACTCTCTTTGAATCTTCTTTATCATGCTAAGAGGAGCAGGAAAAAGCAAAAAATTTCAGAATTGCACCTTGCAATGCGGAGAAATTGCAGTTTGTGCATTTACAATATTCATTGATTTTTGCCATTGAAAAACGTCCAGAAATGATTGAAGCTACTGACTGAATGAAAGGAGCTGGCATCTCACTCTCTTTGAATCTTCTTTATCATGCTAAGAGGAGCAGGAAAAAGCAAAAAATTTCAGAATTGCACCTTGCAATGCGGAGAAATTACTGTTTGTGCATTTACAATATTCATTGATTTTTGCCATTGAAAAACGTCCAGAAATGATTGAAGCTACTGACTGAATGAAAGGAGCTGGCATCTCACTCTCTTTGAATCTTCTTTATCATGCTAAGAGGAGCAGGAAAAAGCAAAAAATTTCAGAATTGCACCTTGCAATGCGGAGAAATTACTGTTTGTGCATTTACAATATTCATTGATTTTTGCCTTTGAAAAACATCATGTTATTCATATACCAGAAATGTTTGAAGCTACTGACTGAATGAAAGGAGCTGGCATCTCACTCTCTTTGAATCTTCTTTATCATGCTAAGAGTAGCAGGAAAAAGCAAAAAATTTCAGAATTGCACCTTGCAATGCGGAGAAATTACTGTTTGTGCATTTACAATATTCATTGATTTTTGCCATTGAAAAACGTCCAGAAATGATTGAAGCTACTGACTGAATGAAAGGAGCTGGCATCTCACTCTCTTTGAATCTTCTTTATCATGCTAAGAGGAGCAGGAAAAGGCAAAAAATTTCAGAATTGCACCTTGCAATGCGGAGAAATTACTGTTTGTGCATTTACAATATTCATTGATTTTTGCCATTGAAAAACATCATGTTATTCATATACCAGAAATGATTGAAGCTACTGACTGAATGAAAGGAGCTGGCATCTCATTCTCTTTGAATCTTCTTTATCATGCTAAGAGGAGCAGGAAAAAGTAAAAAATTTCAGAATTGCACCTTGCAATGCGGAGAAATTACTGTTTGTGCATTTACAATATTCAATGATTTTTGCCATTGAAAAACGTCCAGAAATGATTGAAGCTACTGACTGAATGAAAGGAGCTGGCATCTCACTCTCTTTGAATCTTGTTTATCATGCTAAGAGGAGCAGGAAAAAGCAAAAAATTTCAGAATTGCACCTTGCAATGCGGAGAAATTACTGTTTGTGCATTTACAATATTCATTGATTTTTGCCATTGAAAAACGTCCAGAAATGATTGAAGCTACTGACTGAATGAAAGGAGCAGGCATCTCACTCTCTTTGAATCTTCTTTATCATGCTAAGAGGAGCAGGAAAAAGCCAAAAATTTCAGAATTGCACCTTGCAATGCGGAGAAATTACTGTTTGTGCATTTACAATATTCATTGATTTTTGCTATTGAAAAACATCATGTTATTCATATACCAGAAATGATTGAAGCTACTGACTGAATGAAAGGAGCTGGCATCTCACTCTCTTTGAATCTTCTTTATCATGCTAAGAGGAGCAGGAAAAAGCAAAAAATTTCAGAATTGCACCTTGCAATGCGGAGAAATTGCAGTTTGTGCATTTACAATATTCATTGATTTTTGCCATTGAAAAACGTCCAGAAATGATTGAAGCTACTGACTGAATGAAAGGAGCTGGCATCTCACTCTCTTTGAATCTTCTTTATCATGCTAAGAGGAGCAGGAAAAAGCAAAAAATTTCAGAATTGCACCTTGCAATGCGGAGAAATTACTGTTTGTGCATTTACAATATTCATTGATTTTTGCCATTGAAAAACATCATGTTATTCATATACCAGAAATGATTGAAGCTACTGACTGAATGAAAGGAGCTGGCATCTCACTCTCTTTGAATCTTCTTTATCATGCTAAGAGGAGCAGGAAAAAGCAAAAAATTTCAGAATTGCACCTTGCAATGCGGAGAAATTGCAGTTTGTGCATTTACAATATTCATTGATTTTTGCCATTGAAAAACGTCCAGAAATGATTGAAGCTACTGACTGAATGAAAGGAGCTGGCATCTCACTCTCTTTGAATCTTCTTTATCATGCTAAGAGGAGCAGGAAAAAGCAAAAAATTTCAGAATTGCACCTTGCAATGCGGAGAAATTACTGTTTGTGCATTTACAATATTCATTGATTTTTGCCATTGAAAAACGTCCAGAAATGATTGAAGCTACTGACTGAATGAAAGGAGCTGGCATCTCACTCTCTTTGAATCTTCTTTATCATGCTAAGAGGAGCAGGAAAAAGCAAAAAATTTCAGAATTGCACCTTGCAATGCGGAGAAATTACTGTTTGTGCATTTACAATATTCATTGATTTTTGCCATTGAAAAATGTCCAGAAATGATTGAAGCTACTGACTGAATGAAAGGAGCTGGCATCTCACTCTCTTTGAATCTTCTTTATCATGCTAAGAGGAGCAGGAAAAAGCAAAAAATTTCAGAATTGCGCCTTGCAATGCGGAGAAATTACTGTTTGTGCATTTACAAAATTCATTGATTTTTGCCATTGAAAAACATCATGTTATTCATATACCAGAAATGATTGAAGCTACTGACTGAAGGAAAGGATCTGGCATCTCACTCTCTTTGAATCTTCTTTGTCATGCTAAGAGGAGCAGGAAAAAGCAAAAAATTTCAGAATTGCACCTTGCAATGCGGAGAAATTACTGTTTGTGCATTTACAATATTCATTGATTTTTGCCATTGAAAAACGTTCAGAAATGATTGAAGCTACTGACTGAATGAAAGGAGCTGGCATCTCACTCTCTTTGAATCTTCTTTATCATGCTAAGAGGAGCAGGAAAAAGCAAAACATTTCAGAATTGCACCTTGCAATGCGGAGAAATTACTGTTTGTGCATTTACAATATTCATTGATTTTTGCCATTGAAAAATGTCCAGAAATGATTGAAGCTACTGACTGAATGAAAGGAGCTGGCATCTCACTCTCTTTGAATCTTCTTTATCATGCTAAGAGGAGCAGGAAAAAGCAAAAAATTTCAGAATTGCGCCTTGCAATGCGGAGAAATTACTGTTTGTGCATTTACAAAATTCATTGATTTTTGCCATTGAAAAACATCATGTTATTCATATACCAGAAATGATTGAAGCTACTGACTGAAGGAAAGGATCTGGCATCTCACTCTCTTTGAATCTTCTTTGTCATGCTAAGAGGAGCAGGAAAAAGCAAAAAATTTCAGAATTGCACCTTGCAATGCGGAGAAATTACTGTTTGTGCATTTACAATATTCATTGATTTTTGCCATTGAAAAACGTCCAGAAATGATTGAAGCTACTGACTGAATGAAAGGAGCTGGCATCTCACTCTCCTTGAATCTTCTTTATCATGCTAAGAGGAGCAGGAAAAAGCAAAACATTTCAGAATTGCACCTTGCAATGCGGAGAAATTACTGTTTGTGCATTTACAATATTCATTGATTTTTGCGATTGAAAAACATCATGTTATTCATATACCAGAAATGATTGAAGCTACTGACTGAATGAAAGGAGCTGGCATCTCACTCTCTTTGAATCTTCTTTATCATGCTAAGAGGAGCAGGAAAAAGTAAAAAATTTCAGAATTGCACCTTGCAATGCGGAGAAATTACTGTTTGTGCATTTACAATATTCAATGATTTTTGCCATTGAAAAACGTCCAGAAATGATTGAAGCTACTGACTGAATGAAAGGAGCTGGCATCTCACTCTCTTTGAATCTTCTTTATCATGCTAAGAGGAGCAGGAAAAAGCAAAAAATTTCAGAATTGCACCTTGCAATGCGGAGAAATTACTGTTTGTGCATTTACAATATTCATTGATTTTTGCCATTGAAAAACATCATGTTATTCATATACCAGAAATGATTGAAGCTACTGACTGAATGAAAGGAGCTGGCATCTCACTCTCTTTGAATCTTCTTTATCATGCTAAGAGGAGCAGGAAAAAGCAAAAAATTTCAGAATTGCACCTTGCAATGCGGAGAAATTGCAGTTTGTGCATTTACAATATTCATTGATTTTTGCCATTGAAAAACGTCCAGAAATGATTGAAGCTACTGACTGAATGAAAGGAGCTGGCATCTCACTCTCTTTGAATCTTCTTTATCATGCTAAGAGGAGCAGGAAAAAGCAAAAAATTTCAGAATTGCACCTTGCAATGCGGAGAAATTACTGTTTGTGCATTTACAATATTCATTGATTTTTGCCATTGAAAAACGTCCAGAAATGATTGAAGCTACTGACTGAATGAAAGGAGCTGGCATCTCACTCTCTTTGAATCTTCTTTATCATGCTAAGAGGAGCAGGAAAAAGCAAAAAATTTCAGAATTGCACCTTGCAATGCGGAGAAATTACTGTTTGTGCATTTACAATATTCATTGATTTTTGCCATTGAAAAACATCATGTTATTCATATACCAGAAATGTTTGAAGCTACTGACTGAATGAAAGGAGCTGGCATCTCACTCTCTTTGAATCTTCTTTATCATGCTAAGAGGAGCAGGAAAAAGCAAAAAATTTCAGAATTGCACCTTGCAATGCGGAGAAATTACTGTTTGTGCATTTACAATATTCATTGATTTTTGCCATTGAAAAACGTCCAGAAATGATTGAAGCTACTGACTGAATGAAAGGAGCTGGCATCTCACTCTCTTTGAATCTTCTTTATCATGCTAAGAGGAGCAGGAAAAGGCAAAAAATTTCAGAATTGCACCTTGCAATGCGGAGAAATTACTGTTTGTGCATTTACAATATTCATTGATTTTTGCCATTGAAAAACATCATGTTATTCATATACCAGAAATGATTGAAGCTACTGACTGAAAGAAAGGAGCTGGCATCCCACTCTCTTTGAATCTTCTTTATCATGCTAAGAGGAGCAGGAAAAAGCAAAAAATTTCAGAATTGCACCTTGCAATGCGGAGAAATTACTGTTTGTGCATTTACAATATTCATTGATTTTTGCCATTGAAAAACATCATGTTATTCATATACCAGAAATGATTGAAGCTACTGACTGAATGAAAGGAGCTGGCATCTCACTCTCTTTGAATCTTCTTTATCATGCTAAGAGGAGCAGGAAAAAGCAAAAAATTTCAGAATTGCACCTTGCAATGCGGAGAAATTACTGTTTGTGCATTTACAATATTCATTGATTTTTGCCATTGAAAAACGTCCAGAAATGATTGAAGCTACTGACTGAATGAAAGGAGCTGGCATCTCACTCTCTTTGAATCTTCTTTATCATGCTAAGAGGAGCAGGAAAAAGCAAAAAAATTCAGAATTGCACCTTGCAATGCGGAGAAATTACTGTTTGTGCATTTACAATATTCATTGATTTTTGCCATTGAAAAACATCATGTTATTCATATACCAGAAATGATTGAAGCTACTGACTGAATGAAAGGAGCTGGCATCTCACTCTCTTTGAATCTTCTTTTTCATGCTAAGAGGAGCAGGAAAAAGTAAAAAATTTCAGAATTGCACCTTGCAATGCGGAGAAATTACTGTTTGTGCATTTACAATATTCATTGATTTTTGCCATTGAAAAACGTCCAGAAATGATTGAAGCTACTGACTGAATGAAAGGAGCTGGCATCTCAGTCTCTTCGAATCTTCTTTATCATGCTAAGAGGAGCAGGAAAAAGCAAAAAATTTCAGAATTGCACCTTGCAATGCGGAGAAATTACTGCTTGTGCATTTACAATATTCATTGATTTTTGCCATTGAAAAACGTCCAGAAATGATTGAAGCTACTGACTGAATGAAAGGAGCTGGCATCTCACTCTCTTTGAATCTTCTTTATCATGCTAAGAGGAGCAGGAAAAAGCAAAAAATTTCAGAATTGCACCTTGCAATACGGAGAAATTACTGTTTGTGCATTTACAATATTCATTGATTTTTGCCATTGAAAAACGTCCAGAAATGATTGAAGCTACTGACTGAATGAAAGGAGCTGGCATCTCACTCTCTTTGAATCTTCTTTATCATGCTAAGAGGAGCAGGAAAAAGCAAAAAATTTCAGAATTGCACCTTGCAATGCGGAGAAATTACTGTTTGTGCATTTACAATATTCATTGATTTTTGCCATTGAAAAACGTCCAGAAATGATTGAAGCTACTGACTGAATGAAAGGAGCTGGCATCTCACTCTCTTTGAATCTTCTTTATCATGCTAAGAGGAGCAGGAAAAAGCAAAAAATTTCAGAATTGCACCTTGCAATGCGGAGAAATTACTGTTTGTGCATTTACAATATTCATTGATTTTTGCCGTTGAAAAATGTCCAGAAATGATTGAAGCTACTGACTGAATGAAAGGAGCTGGCATCTCACTCTCTTTGAATCTTCTTTATCATGCTAAGAGGAGCAGGAAAAAGCAAAAAATTTCAGAATTGCACCTTGCAATGCGGAGAAATTACTGTTTGTGCATTTACAATATTCATTGATTTTTGCCATTGAAAAACATCCAGAAATGATTGAAGCTACTGACTGAATGAAAGGAGCTGGCATCTCACTCTCTTTGAATCTTCTTTATCATGCTAAGAGGAGCAGGAAAAAGCAAAAAATTTCAGAATTGCACCTTGCAATGCGGAGAAATTACTGTTTGTGCATTTACAATATTCATTGATTTTTGCCATTGTTAAACATCATGTTATTCATATACCAGAAATGATTGAAGCTACTGACTGAATGAAAGGAGCTGGCATCTCACTCTCTTTGAATCTTCTTTATCATGCTAAGAGGAGCAGGAAAAAGCAAAAAATTTCAGAATTGCACCTTGCAATGCGGAGAAATTACTGTTTGTGCATTTACAATATTCATTGATTTTTGCCATTGAAAAACGTCCAGAAATGTTTGAAGCTACTGACTGAATGAAAGGAGCTGGCATCTCACTCTCTTTCAATCTTCTTTATCATGCTAAGAGGAGCAGGAAAAAGCAAAAAATTTCAGAATTGCACCTTGCAATGCGGAGAAATTACTGTTTGTGCATTTACAATATTCATTGATTTTTGCCATTGAAAAACATCATGTTATTCATATACCAGAAATGATTGAAGCTACTGACTGAATGAAAGGAGCTGGCATCTCACTCTCTTTGAATCTTCTTTATCATGCTAAGAGGAGCAGGAAAAAGCAAAAAATTTCAGAATTGCACCTTGCAATGCGGAGAAATTACTGTTTGTGCATTTACAATATTCATTGATTTTTGCCATTGAAAAACGTCCAGAAATGATTGAAGCTACTGACTGAATGAAAGGAGCTGGCATCTCACTCTCTTTGAATCTTCTTTATCATGCTAAGAGGAGCAGGAAAAAGCAAAAAATTTCAGAATTGCACCTTGCAATGCGGAGAAATTACTGTTTGTGCATTTACAATATTCATTGATTTTTGCCATTGAAAAACATCATGTTATTCATATACCAGAAATGATTGAAGCTACTGACTGAATGAAAGGAGCTGGCATCTCACTCTCTTTGAATCTTCTTTTTCATGCTAAGAGGAGCAGGAAAAAGTAAAAAATTTCAGAATTGCACCTTGCAATGCGGAGAAATTACTGTTTGTGCATTTACAATATTCATTGATTTTTGCCATTGAAAAACGTCCAGAAATGATTGAAGCTACTGACTGAATGAAAGGAGCTGGCATCTCAGTCTCTTTGAATCTTCTTTATCATGCTAAGAGGAGCAGGAAAAAGCAAAAAATTTCAGAATTGCACCTTGCAATGCGGAGAAATTACTGCTGGTGCATTTACAATATTCATTGATTTTTGCCATTGAAAAACGTCCAGAAATGATTGAAGCTACTGACTGAATGAAAGGAGCTGGCATCTCACTCTCTTTGAATCTTCTTTATCATGCTAAGAGGAGCAGGAAAAATCAAAAAATTTCAGAATTGCACCTTGCAAAACGGAGAAATTACTGTTTGTGCATTTACAATATTCATTGATTTTTGCCATTGAAAAACGTCCAGAAATGATTGAAGCTACTGACTGAATGAAAGGAGCTGGCATCTCACTCTGTTTGAATCTTCTTTATCATGCTAAGAGGAGCAGGAAAAAGCAAAAAATTTCAGAATTGCACCTTGCAATGCGGAGAAATTACTGTTTGTGCATTTACAATATTCATTGATTTTTGCCATTGAAAAACGTCCAGAAATGATTGAAGCTACTGACTGAATGAAAGGAGCTGGCATCTCACTCTCTTTGAATCTTTTTTATCATGCTAAGAGGAGCAGGAAAAAGCAAAAAATTTCAGAATTGCACCTTGCAATGCGGAGAAATTACTGTTTGTGCATTTACAATATTCATTGATTTTTGCCGTTGAAAAACGTCCAGAAATGATTGAAGCTACTGACTGAATGAAAGGAGCTGGCATCTCACTCTCTTTGAATCTTCTTTATCATGCTAAGAGGAGCAGGAAAAAGCAAAAAATTTCAGAATTGCACCTTGCAATGCGGAGAAATTACTGTTTGTGCATTTACAATATTCATTGATTTTTGCCATTGAAAAACATCCAGAAATGATTGAAGCTACTGACTGAATGAAAGGAGCTGGCATCTCACTCTCTTTGAATCTTCTTTATCATGCTAAGAGGAGCAGGAAAAAGCAAAAAATTTCAGAATTGCACCTTGCAATGCGGAGAAATTACTGTTTGTGCATTTACAATATTCATTGATTTTTGCCATTGTTAAACATCATGTTATTCATATACCAGAAATGATTGAAGCTACTGACTGAATGAAAGGAGCTGGCATCTCACTCTCTTTGAATCTTCTTTATCATGCTAAGAGGAGCAGGAAAAAGCAAAAAATTTCAGAATTGCACCTTGCAATGCGGAGAAATTACTGTTTGTGCATTTACAATATTCATTGATTTTTGCCATTGAAAAACGTCCAGAAATGTTTGAAGCTACTGACTGAATGAAAGGAGCTGGCATCTCACTCTCTTTGAATCTTCTTTATCATGCTAAGAGGAGCAGGAAAAAGCAAAAAATTTCAGAATTGCACCTTGCAATGCGGAGAAATTACTGTTTGTGCATTTACAATATTCATTGATTTTTGCCATTGAAAAACGTCCAGAAATGATTGAAGCTACTGACTGAATGAAAGGAGCTGGCATCTCACTCTCTTTGAATCTTCTTTATCATGCTAAGAGGAGCAGGAAAATGCAAAAAATTTCAGAATTGCTCCTTGCAATGCGGAGAAATTACTGTTTGTGCATTTACAATATTCATTGATTTTTGCCATTGAAAAACATCATGTTATTCATATACCAGAAATGTTTGAAGCTACTGACTGAATGAAAGGAGCTGGCATGTCACTCTCTTTGAATCTTCTTTATCATGCTAAAAGGAGCAGGAAAAAGCAAAAAATTTCAGAATTGCACCTTGCAATGCGGAGAAATTACTGTTTGTGCATTTACAATATTCATTGATTTTTGCCATTGAAAAACGTCCAGAAATGATTGAAGCTACTGACTGAATGAAAGGAGCTGGCATCTCACTCTCTTTGAATCTTCTTTATCATGCTAAGAGGAGCAGGAAAAAGCAAAAAATTTCAGAATTGCACCTTGCAATGCGGAGAAATTACTGTTTGTGCATTTACAATATTCATTGATTTTTGCCATTGAAAAACATCATGTTATTCATATACCAGAAATGATTGAAGCTACTGACTGAATGAAAGGAGCTGGCATCTCACTCTCTTTGAATCTTCTTTATCATGCTAAGAGGAGCAGGAAAAAGCAAAAAATTTCAGAATTGCACCTTGCAATGCGGAGAAATTACTGTTTGTGCATTTACAATATTCATTGATTTTTGCCATTGAAAAACGTCCAGAAATGATTGAAGCTACTGACTGAATGAAAGGAGCTGGCATCTCACTCTCTTTGAATCTTCTTTATCATGCTAAGAGGAGCAGGAAAAAGCAAAAAATTTCAGAATTGCACCTTGCAATGCGGAGAAATTACTGTTTGTGCATTTACAATATTCATTGATTTTTGCCATTGAAAAACATCATGTTATTCATATACCAGAAATGTTTGAAGCTACTGACTGAATGAAAGGAGCTGGCATCTCACTCTCTTTGAATCTTCTTTATCATGCTAAGAGGAGCAGGAAAAAGCAAAAAATTTCAGAATTGCACCTTGCAATGCGGAGAAATTACTGTTTGTGCATTTACAATATTCATTGATTTTTGCCATTGAAAAACGTCCAGAAATGATTGAAGCTACTGACTGAATGAAAGGAGCTGGCATCTCACTCTCTTTGAATCTTCTTTATCATGCTAAGAGGAGCAGGAAAAGGCAAAAAAATTCAGAATTGCACCTTGCAATGGGGAGAAATTACTGTTTGTGCATTTACAATATTCATTGATTTTTGCCATTGAAAAACATCATGTTATTCATATACCAGAAATGTTTGAAGCTACTGACTGAATGAAAGGAGCTGGCATCTCACTCTCTTTGAATCTTCTTTATCATGCTAAAAGGAGCAGGAAAAAGCAAAAAATTTCAGAATTGCACCTTGCAATGCGAATAAATTACTGTTTTTGCATTTACAATATTCATTGATTTTTGCCATTGAAAAACATCATGTTATTCATATACCAGAAATGATTGAAGCTACTGACTGAATGAAAGGAGCTGGCATCTCACTCTCTTTGAATCTTCTTTATCATGCTAAGAGGAGCAGGAAAAAGCAAAAAATTTCAGAATTGCACCTTGCAATGCGGAGAAATTACTGTTTGTGCATTTACAATATTCATTGATTTTTGCCATTGAAAAACATCATGTTATTCATATACCAGAAATGATTGAAGCTACTGACTGAATGAAAGGAGCTGGCATCTCACTCTCTTTGAATCTTCTTTATCATGCTAAGAGGAGCAGGAAAAAGCAAAAAATTTCAGAATTGCACCTCGCAATGCGGAGAAATTACTGTTTGTGCATTTACAATATTCATTGATTTTTGCCATTGAAAAACGTCCAGAAATGATTGAAGCTACTGACTGAATGAAAGGAGCTGGCATCTCACTCTCTTTGAATCTTCTTTATCATGCTAAGAGGAGCAGGAAAAAGCAAAAAATTTCAGAATTGCACCTTGCAATGCGGAGAAATTGCTGTTTGTGCATTTACAAAATTCATTGATTTTTGCCATTGAAAAACATCATGTTATTCATATACCAGAAATGTTTGAAGCTACTGACTGAATGAAAGGAGCTGGCATCTCACTCTCTTTGAATCTTCTTTATCATGCTAAGAGGAGCAGGAAAAAGCAAAAAATTTCAGAATTGCACCTTGCAATGCGGAGAAATTACTGTTTGTGCATTTACAATATTCATTGATTTTTGCCATTGAAAAACGTCCAGAAATGATTGAAGCTACTGACTGAATGAAAGGAGCTGGCATCTCACTCTCTTTGAATCTTCTTTATCATGCTAAGAGGAGCAGGAAAAAGCAAAAAATTTCAGAATTGCACCTTGCAATGCGGAGAAATTACTGTTTGTGCATTTACAATATACATTGATTTTTGCCATTGAAAAACGTCCAGAAATGATTGAAGCTACTGACTGAATGAAAGGAGCTGGCATCTCACTCTCTTTGAATCTTCTTTATCATGCTAAGAGGAGCAGGAAAAAGCAAAAAATTTCAGAATTGCACCTTGCAATGCGGAGAAATTACTGTTTGTGCATTTACAATATACATTGATTTTTGCCATTGAAAAACGTCCAGAAATGATTGAAGCTACTGACTGAATGAAAGGAGCTGGCATCTCACTCTCTTTGAATCTTCTTTATCATGCTAAGAGGAGCAGGAAAAAGCAAAAAATTTCAGAATTGCACCTTGCAATGCGGAGAAATTACTGTTTGTGCATTTACAATATTCATTGATTTTTGCCATTGAAAAACGTCCAGAAATGATTGAAGCTACTGACTGAATGAAAGGAGCTGGCATCTCACTCTCTTTGAATCTTCTTTATCATGCTAAGAGGAGCAGGAAAAAGCAAAAAATTTCAGAATTGCACCTTGCAATGCGGAGAAATTACTGTTTGTGCATTTACAATATTCATTGATTTTTGCCATTGAAAAACGTCCAGAAATGATTGAACCTACCGACTGAATGAAAGGAGCTGGCATCTCACTCTCTTTGAATCTTCTTTATCATGCTAAGAGGAGCAGGAAAAAGCAAAAAATTTCAGAATTGCACCTTGCAATGCGGAGAAATTACTGTTTGTGCATTTACAATATTCATTGATTTTTGCCATTGAAAAACGTCCAGAAATGATTGAAGCTACTGACTGAATGAAAGGAGCTGGCATCTCACTCTCTTTGAATCTTCTTTATCATGCTAAGAGGAGCAGGAAAAAGCAAAAAATTTCAGAATTGCACCTTGCAATGCGGAGAAATTACTGTTTGTGCATTTACAATATTCATTGATTTTTGCCATTGAAAAACATCATGTTATTCATATACCAGAAATGTTTGAAGCTACTGACTGAATGAAAGGAGCTGGCATGTCACTCTCTTTGAATCTTCTTTATCATGCTAAGAGGAGCAGGAAAAAGCAAAAAATTTCAGAATTGCACCTTGCAATGCGGAGAAATTACTGTTTGTGCATTTACAATATTCATTGATTTTTGCCATTGAAAAACGTCCAGAAATGATTGAAGCTACTGACTGAATGAAAGGAGCTGGCATCTCACTCTCTTTGAATCTTCTTTATCATGCTAAGAGGAGCAGGAAAAAGCAAAAAATTTCAGAATTGCACCTTGCAATGCGGAGAAATTACTGTTTGTGCATTTACAATATTCATTGATTTTTGCCATTGAAAAACATCATGTTATTCATATACCAGAAATGATTGAAGCTACTGACTGAATGAAAGGAGCTGGCATCTCACTCTCTTTGAATCTTCTTTATCATGCTAAGAGGAGCAGGAAAAAGCAAAAAATTTCAGAATTGCACCTTGCAATGCGGAGAAATTACTGTTTGTGCATTTACAATATTCATTGATTTTTGCCATTGAAAAACATCATGTTATTCATATACCAGAAATGTTTGAAGCTACTGACTGAATGAAAGGAGCTGGAATCTCACTCTCTTTGAATCTTCTTTATCATGCTAAGAGGAGCAGGAAAAAGCAAAAAATTTCAGAATTGCACCTTGCAATGCGGAGAAATTACTGTTTGTGCATTTACAATATTCATTGATTTTTGCCATTGAAAAACGTCCAGAAATGATTGAAGCTACTGACTGAATGAAAGGAGCTGGCATCTCACTCTCTTTGAATCTTCTTTATCATGCTAAGAATAGCAGGAAAAGGCAAAAAATTTCAGAATTGCACCTTGCAATGCGGAAAAATTACTGTTTGTGCATTTACAATATTCATTGATTTTTGCCATTGAAAAACATCATGTTATTCATATACCAGAAATGTTTGAAGCTACTGACTGAATGAAAGGAGCTGGCATCTCACTCTCTTTGAATCTTCTTTATCATGCTAAGAGGAGCAGGAAAAACCAAAAAATTTCAGAATTGCACCTTGCAATGCGAATAAATTACTGTTTGTGCATTTACAATATTCATTGATTTTTGCCATTGAAAAACATCATGTTATTCATATACCAGAAATGATTGAAGCTACTGACTGAATGAAAGGAGCTGGCATCTCACTCTCTTTGAATCTTCTTTATCATGCTAAGAGGAGCAGGAAAAAGCAAAACATTTCAGAATTGCACCTTGCAATGCGGAGAAATTACTGTTTGTGCATTTACAATATTCATTGATTTTTGCCATTGAAAAACATCATGTTATTCACATACCAGAAATGATTGAAGCTACTGACTGAATGAAAGGAGCTGGCATCTCACTCTCTTTGAATCTTCTTTATCATGCTAAGAGGAGCAGGAAAAAGCAAAAAATTTCAGAATTGCACCTCGCAATGCGGAGAAATTACTGTTTGTGCATTTACAATATTCATTGATTTTTGCCATTGAAAAACGTCCAGAAATGATTGAAGCTACTGACTGAATGAAAGGAGCTGGCATCTCACTCTCTTTGAATCTTCTTTATCATGCTAAGAAGAGCAGGAAAAAGCAAAAAATTTCAGAATTGCACCTTGCAATGCGGAGAAATTGCTGTTTGTGCATTTACAAAATTCATTGATTTTTGCCATTGAAAAACATCATGTTATTCATATACCAGAAATGTTTGAAGCTACTGACTGAATGAAAGGAGCTGGCATCTCACTCTCTTTGAATCTTCTTTATCATGCTAAGAGGAGCAGGAAAAAGCAAAAAATTTCAGAATTGCACCTTGCAATGCGGAGAAATTACTGTTTGTGCATTTACAATATTCATTGATTTTTGCCATTGAAAAACGTGGAGAAATGATTGAAGCTACTGACTGAATGAAAGGAGCTGGCATCTCACTCTCTTTGAATCTTCTTTATCATGCTAAGAGGAGCAGGAAAAAGCAAAAAATTTCAGAATTGCACCTTGCAATGCGGAGAAATTGCTGTTTGTGCATTTACAATATACATTGATTTTTGCCATTGAAAAACGTCCAGAAATGATTGAAGCTACTGACTGAATGAAAGGAGCTGGCATCTCACTCTCTTTGAATCTTCTTTATCATGCTAAGAGGAGCAGGAAAAAGCAAAAAATTTCAGAATTGCACCTTGCAATGCGGAGAAATTACTGTTTGTGCATTTACAATATTCATTGATTTTTGCCGTTGAAAAAAGTCCAGAAATGATTGAAGCTACTGACTGAATGAAAGGAGCTGGCATCTCACTCTCTTTGAATCTTCTTTATCATGCTAAGAGGAGCAGGAAAAAGCAAAAAATTTCAGAATTGCACCTTGCAATGCGGAGAAATTACTGTTTGTGCATTTACAATATTCATTGATTTTTGCCATTGAAAAACATCATGTTATTCATATACCAGAAATGATTGAAGCTACTGACTGAATGAAAGGAGCTGGCAACTCACTCTCTTTGAATCTTCTTTATCATGCTAAGAGGAGCAGGAAAAAGCAAGAAATTTCAGAATTGCACCTTGCAATGCGGAGAAATTACTGTTTGTGCATTTACAATATTCATTGATTTTTGCCATTGAAAAACATCATGTTATTCATATACCAGAAATGTTTGAAGCTACTGACTGAATGAAAGGAGCTGGCATCTCACTCTCTTTGAATCTTCTTTATCATGCTAAGAGGAGCAGGAAAAAGCAAAAAATTTCAGAATTGCACCTTGCAATGTGGAGAAATTACTGTTTGTGCATTTACAATATTCATTGATTTTTACCATTGAAAAACGTCCAGAAATGATTGAAGCTACTGACTGAATGAAAGTAGCTGCCATCTCACTCTCTTTGAATCTTTTTTATCATGCTAAGAGGAGCAGGAAAAAGCAAAAAATTTCAGACTTGCACCTTGCAATGCGGAGAAATTACTGTTTGTGCATTTACAATATTCATTGATTTTTGCCATTGAAAAACATCATGTTATTCATATACCAGAAATGTTTGAAGCTACTGACTGAATGAAAGGAGCTGGCATCTCACTCTCTTTGAATCTTCTTTATCATGCTAAGAGGAGCAGGAAAAAGCAAAAAATTTCAGAATTGCACCTTGCAATGCGGAGAAATTACTTTTTGTGCATTTACAATATTCATTGATTTTTGCCATTGAAAAACGTCCAGAAATGATTGAAGCTACTGACTGAATGAAAGGAGCTGGCATCTCACTCTCTTTGAATCTTCTTTATCATGCTAAGAGGAGCAGGAAAAAGCAAAAAATTTCAGAATTGCACCTTGCAATGCGGAGAAATTACTGTTTGTGCATTTACAATATTCATTGATTTTTGCCATTGAAAAACGTCCAGAAATGATTGAAGCTACTGACTGAATGAAAGGAGCTGGCATCTCACTCTCTTTGAATCTTCTTTATCATGCTAAGAGGAGCAGGAAAAAGCAAAAAATTTCAGAATTGCACCTTGCAATGCGGAGAAATTACTGTTTGTGCATTTACAATATTCATTGATTTTTGCCATTGAAAAACATGTAATTCATATACCAGAAATGTTTGAAGCTACTGACTGAATGAAAGGAGCTGGCACCTCACTCTCATTGAATCTTCTTTATCATGCTAAGAGGAGCGGGAAAAAGCAAAAAATTTCAGAATTGCACCTTGCAATGCGGAGAAATTACTGTTTGTGCATTTACAATATTCATTGATTTTTGCCATTGAAAAACATCATGTTATTCATATACCAGAAATGATTGAAGCTACTGACTGAATGAAAGGAGCTGGCATCTCACTCTCTTTGAATCTTCTTTATCATGCTAAGAGGAGCAGGAAAAAGCAAGAAATTTCAGAATTGCACCTTGCAATGCGGAGAAATTACTGTTTGTGCATTTACAATATTCATTGATTTTTGCCATTGAAAAACATCATGTTATTCATATACCAGAAATGTTTGAAGCTACTGACTGAATGAAAGGAGCTGGCATCTCACTCTCTTTGAATCTTCTTTATCATGCTAAGAGGAGCAGGAAAAAGCAAAAAATTTCAGAATTGCACCTTGCAATGTGGAGAAATTACTGTTTGTGCATTTACAATATTCATTGATTTTTACCATTGAAAAACGTCCAGAAATGATTGAAGCTACTGACTGAATGAAAGTAGCTGCCATCTCACTCTCTTTGAATCTTTTTTATCATGCTAAGAGGAGCAGGAAAAAGCAAAAAATTTCAGACTTGCACCTTGCAATGCGGAGAAATTACTGTTTGTGCATTTACAATATTCATTGATTTTTGCCATTGAAAAACATCATGTTATTCATATACCAGAAATGTTTGAAGCTACTGACTGAATGAAAGGAGCTGGCATCTCACTCTCTTTGAATCTTCTTTATCATGCTAAGAGGAGCAGGAAAAAGCAAAAAATTTCAGAATTGCACCTTGCAATGCGGAGAAATTACTTTTTGTGCATTTACAATATTCATTGATTTTTGCCATTGAAAAACGTCCAGAAATGATTGAAGCTACTGACTGAATGAAAGGAGCTGGCATCTCACTCTCTTTGAATCTTCTTTATCATGCTAAGAGGAGCAGGAAAAAGCAAAAAATTTCAGAATTGCACCTTGCAATGCGGAGAAATTACTGTTTGTGCATTTACAATATTCATTGATTTTTGCCATTGAAAAACGTCCAGAAATGATTGAAGCTACTGACTGAATGAAAGGAGCTGGCATCTCACTCTCTTTGAATCTTCTTTATCATGCTAAGAGGAGCAGGAAAAAGCAAAAAATTTCAGAATTGCACCTTGCAATGCGGAGAAATTACTGTTTGTGCATTTACAATATTCATTGATTTTTGCCATTGAAAAACATGTAATTCATATACCAGAAATGTTTGAAGCTACTGACTGAATGAAAGGAGCTGGCACCTCACTCTCTTTGAATCTTCTTTATCATGCTAAGAGGAGCGGGAAAAAGCAAAAAATTTCAGAATTGCACCTTGCAATGCGGAGAAATTACTGTTTGTGCATTTACAATATTCATTGATTTTTGCCATTGAAAAACGTCCAGAAATGATTGAAGGTACTGACTGAATGAAAGGAGCTGGCATCTCACTCTCTTTGAATCTTCTTTATCATGCTAAGAGGAGCAGGAAAAAGCAAAAAATTTCAGAATTGCACCTTGCAATGCGGAGAAATTACAGTTTGTGCATTTACAATATTCATTGATTTTTGCCATTGAGAAACGTCCAGAAATGATTGAAGCTACTGACTGAATGAAAGGAGCTGGCATCTCACTCTCTTTGAATCTTCTTTATCATGCTAAGAGGAACAGGAAAAAGCAAAAAATTTCAGAATTGCACCTTGCAATGCGGAGAAATTACTGTTTGTGCATTTACAATATTCATTGATTTTTGCCATTGAAAAACATCATGTTATTTATATACCAGAAATGTTTGAAGCTACTGACTGAATGAAAGGAGCTGGCATCTCACTCTCTTTGAATCTTCTTTATCATGCTAAGAGGAGCAGGAAAAAGCAAAAAATTTCAGAATTGCACCTTGCAATGTGGAGAAATTACTGTTTGTGCATTTACAATATTCATTGATTTTTACCATTGAAAAACGTCCAGAAATGATTGAAGCTACTGACTGAATGAAAGTAGCTGGCATCTCACTCTCTTTGAATTTTCTTTATCATGCTAAGAGGAGCAGGAAAAAGCAAAAAATTTCAGACTTGCACCTTGCAATGCGGAGAAATTACTGTTTGTGCATTTACAATATTCATTGATTTTTGCCATTGAAAAACATCATGTTATTCATATACCAGAAATGTTTGAAGCTACTGACTGAATGAAAGGAGCTGGCATCTCACTCTCTTTGAATCTTCTTTATCATGCTAAGAGGAGCAGGAAAAAGCAAAAAATTTCAGAATTGCACCTTGCAATGCGGAGAAATTACTGTTTGTGCATTTACAATATTCATTGATTTTTGCCATTGAAAAACACCATGTTATTCATATACAAGAAATGTTTGAAGCTACTGACTGAATGAAAGGAGCTGGCATCTCAATCTCTTTGAATCTTCTTTATCATGCTAAGAGGAGCAGGAAAAAGCAAAAAATTTCAGAATTGCACCTTGCAATGTGGAGAAATTACTGTTTGTGCATTTACAATATTCATTGATTTTTACTATTGAAAAACGTCCAGAAATGATTGAAGCTACTGACTGAATGAAAGTAGCTGGCATCTCACTCTCTTTGAATCTTCTTTATCATGCTAAGAGGAGCAGGAAAAAGCAAAAAATTTCAGACTTGCACCTTGCAATGCGGAGAAATTACTATTTGTGCATTTACAATATTCATTGATTTTTGCCATTGAAAAACATCATGTTATTCATATACCAGAAATGTTTGAAGCTACTGACTGAATGAAAGGAGCTGGCATCTCACTCTCTTTGAATCTTCTTTATCATGCTAAGAGGAGCAGGAAAAAGCAAAAAATTTCAGAATTGCACCTTGCAATGCGGAGAAATTACTGTTTGTGCATTTACAATATTCATTGATTTTTGCCATTGAAAAACATCATGTTATTCATATACCAGAAATGTTTGAAGCTACTGACTGAATGAAAGGAGCTGACATCTCACTCTCTTTGAATCTTCTTTATCATGCTAAGAGGAGCAGGAAAAAGCAAAAAATTTCAGAATTGCACCTTGCAATGCGGAGAAATTACTGTTTGTGCATTTACAATATTCATTGATTTTTGCCATTGAAAAATGTCCAGAAATGATGGAAGCTACTGACTGAATGAAAGGAGCTGGCATCTCACTCTCTTTGAATCATGCTAAGAGGAGCAGGAAAAAGCAAAAAATTTCAGAATTGCACCTTGCAATGCGGAGAAATTACTGTTTGTGCATTTACAATATTCATTGATTTTTGCCATTGAAAAACATCATGTTATTCATATACCAGAAATGTTTGAAGCTACTGACTGAATGAAAGGAGCTGGCATCTCACTCTCTTTGAATCTTCTTTATCATGCTAAGAGGAGCAGGAAAAAGCAAAAAATTTTAGAATTGCACCTTGCAATGTGGAGAAATTACTGTTTGTGCATTTACAATATTCATTGATTTTTACCATTGAAAAACGTCCAGAAATGATTGAAGCTACTGACTGAATGAAAGTAGCTGGCATCTCACTCTCTTTGAATTTTCTTTATCATGCTAAGAGGAGCAGGAAAAAGCAAAAAATTTCAGACTTGCACCTTGCAATGCGGAGAAATTACTGTTTGTGCATTTACAATATTCATTGATTTTTGCCATTGAAAAACATCATGTTATTCATATACCAGAAATGTTTGAAGCTACTGACTGAATGAAAGGAGCTGGCATCTCACTCTCTTTGAATCTTCTTTATCATGCTAAGAGGAGCAGGAAAAAGCAAGAAATTTCAGAATTGCACCTTGCAATGCGGAGAAATTACTGTTTGTGCATTTACAATATTCATTGATTTTTGCCATTGAAAAACATCATGTTATTCATTTACCAGAAATGTTTGAAGCTACTGACTGAATGAAAGGAGCTGGCATCTCACTCTCTTTGAATCTTCTTTATCATGCTAAGAGGAGCAGGAAAAAGCAAAAAATTTCAGAATTGCACCTTGCAATGTGGAGAAATTACTGTTTGTGCATTTACAATATTCATTGATTTTTACCATTGAAAAACGTCCAGAAATGATTGAAGCTACTGACTGAATGAAAGTAGCTGCCATCTCACTCTCTTTGAATCTTTTTTATCATGCTAAGAGGAGCAGGAAAAAGCAAAAAATTTCAGACTTGCACCTTGCAATGCGGAGAAATTACTGTTTGTGCATTTACAATATTCATTGATTTTTGCCATTGAAAAACATCATGTTATTCATATACCAGAAATGTTTGAAGCTACTGACTGAATGAAAGGAGCTGGCATCTCACTCTCTTTGAATCTTCTTTATCATGCTAAGAGGAGCAGGAAAAAGCAAAAAATTTCAGAATTGCACCTTGCAATGCGGAGAAATTACTTTTTGTGCATTTACAATATTCATTGATTTTTGCCATTGAAAAACGTCCAGAAATGATTGAAGCTACTGACTGAATGAAAGGAGCTGGCATCTCACTCTCTTTGAATCTTCTTTATCATGCTAAGAGGAGCAGGAAAAAGCAAAAAATTTCAGAATTGCACCTTGCAATGCGGAGAAATTACTGTTTGTGCATTTACAATATTCATTGATTTTTGCCATTGAAAAACGTCCAGAAATGATTGAAGCTAGTGACTGAATGAAAGGAGCTGGCATCTCACTCTCTTTGAATCTTCTTTATCATGCTAAGAGGAGCAGGAAAAAGCAAAAAATTTCAGAATTGCACCTTGCAATGCGGAGAAATTACTGTTTGTGCATTTACAATATTCATTGATTTTTGCCATTGAAAAACATGTAATTCATATACCAGAAATGTTTGAAGCTACTGACTGAATGAAAGGAGCTGGCACCTCACTCTCTTTGAATCTTCTTTATCATGCTAAGAGGAGCGGGAAAAAGCAAAAAATTTCAGAATTGCACCTTGCAATGCGGAGAAATTACTGTTTGTGCATTTACAATATTCATTGATTTTTGCCATTGAAAAACGTCCAGAAATGATTGAAGGTACTGACTGAATGAAAGGAGCTGGCATCTCACTCTCTTTGAATCTTCTTTATCATGCTAAGAGGAGCAGGAAAAAGCAAAAAATTTCAGAATTGCACCTTGCAATGCGGAGAAATTACTGTTTGTGCATTTACAATATTCATTGATTTTTGCCATTGAAAAACGTCCAGAAATGATTGAAGCTACTGACTGAATGAAAGGAGCTGGCATCTCACTCTCTTTGAATCTTCTTTATCATGCTAAGAGGAGCAGGAAAAAGCAAAAAATTTCAGAATTGCACCTTGCAATGTGGAGAAATTACAGTTTGTGCATTTACAATATTCATTGATTTTTGCCATTGAGAAACGTCCAGAAATGATTGAAGCTACTGACTGAATGAAAGGAGCTGGCATCTCACTCTCTTTGAATCTTCTTTATCATGCTAAGAGGAACAGGAAAAAGCAAAAAATTTCAGAATTGCACCTTGCAATGCGGAGAAATTACTGTTTGTGCATTTACAATATTCATTGATTTTTGCCATTGAAAAACATCATGTTATTTATATACCAGAAATGTTTGAAGCTACTGACTGAATGAAAGGAGCTGGCATCTCACTCTCTTTGAATCTTCTTTATCATGCTAAGAGGAGCATCAAAAAGCAAAAAATTTCAGAATTGCACCTTGCAATGTGGAGAAATTACTGTTTGTGCATTTACAATATTCATTGATTTTTACCATTGAAAAACGTCCAGAAATGATTGAAGCTACTGACTGAATGAAAGTAGCTGGCATCTCACTCTCTTTGAATTTTCTTTATCATGCTAAGAGGAGCAGGAAAAAGCAAAAAATTTCAGACTTGCACCTTGCAATGCGGAGAAATTACTGTTTGTGCATTTACAATATTCATTGATTTTTGCCATTGAAAAACATCATGTTATTCATATACCAGAAATGTTTGAAGCTACTGACTGAATGAAAGGAGCTGGCATCTCACTCTCTTTGAATCTTCTTTATCATGCTAAGAGGAGCAGGAAAAAGCAAAAAATTTCAGAATTGCACCTTGCAATGCGGAGAAATTACTGTTTGTGCATTTACAATATTCATTGATTTTTGCCATTGAAAAACATCATGTTATTCATATACAAGAAATGTTTGAAGCTACTGACTGAATGAAAGGAGCTGGCATCTCAATCTCTTTGAATCTTCTTTATCATGCTAAGAGGAGCAGGAAAAAGCAAAAAATTTCAGAATTGCACCTTGCAATGTGGAGAAATTACTGTTTGTGCATTTACAATATTCATTGATTTTTACCATTGAAAAACGTCCAGAAATGATTGAAGCTACTGACTGAATGAAAGTAGCTGGCATCTCACTCTCTTTGAATCTTCTTTATCATGCTAAGAGGAGCAGGAAAAAGCAAAAAATTTCAGACTTGCACCTTGCAATGCGGAGAAATTACTATTTGTGCATTTACAATATTCATTGATTTTTGCCATTGAAAAACATCATGTTATTCATATACCAGAAATGTTTGAAGCTACTGACTGAATGAAAGGAGCTGGCATCTCACTCTCTTTGAATCTTCTTTATCATGCTAAGAGGAGCAGGAAAAAGCAAAAAATTTCAGAATTGCACCTTGCAATGCGGAGAAATTACTGTTTGTGCATTTACAATATTCATTGATTTTTGCCATTGAAAAACATCATGTTATTCATATACCAGAAATGTTTGAAGCTACTGACTGAATGAAAGGAGCTGACATCTCACTCTCTTTGAATCTTCTTTATCATGCTAAGAGGAGCAGGAAAAAGCAAAAAATTTCAGAATTGCACCTTGCAATGCGGAGAAATTACTGTTTGTGCATTTACAATATTCATTGATTTTTGCCATTGAAAAATGTCCAGAAATGATGGAAGCTACTGACTGAATGAAAGGAGCTGGCATCTCACTCTCTTTGAATCATGCTAAGAGGAGCAGGAAAAAGCAAAAAATTTCAGAATTGCACCTTGCAATGCGGAGAAATTACTGTTTGTGCATTTACAATATTCATTGATTTTTGCCATTGAAAAACATCATGTTATTCATATACCAGAAATGTTTGAAGCTACTGACTGAATGAAAGGAGCTGGCATCTCACTCTCTTTGAATCTTCTTTATCATGCTAAGAGGAGCAGGAAAAAGCAAAAAATTTTAGAATTGCACCTTGCAATGTGGAGAAATTACTGTTTGTGCATTTACAATATTCATTGATTTTTACCATTGAAAAACGTCCAGAAATGATTGAAGCTACTGACTGAATGAAAGTAGCTGGCATCTCACTCTCTTTGAATTTTCTTTATCATGCTAAGAGGAGCAGGAAAAAGCAAAAAATTTCAGACTTGCACCTTGCAATGCGGAGAAATTACTGTTTGTGCATTTACAATATTCATTGATTTTTGCCATTGAAAAACATCATGTTATTCATATACCAGAAATGTTTGAAGCTACTGACTGAATGAAAGGAGCTGGCATCTCACTCTCTTTGAATCTTCTTTATCATGCTAAGAGGAGCAGGAAAAAGCAAAAAATTTCAGAATTGCACCTTGCAATGCGGAGAAATTACTGTTTGTGCATTTACAATATTCATTGATTTTTGCCATTGAAAAACATCATGTTATTCATATACAAGAAATGTTTGAAGCTACTGACTGAATGAAAGGAGCTGGCATCTCAATCTCTTTGAATCTTCTTTATCATGCTAAGAGGAGCAGGAAAAAGCAAAAAATTTCAGAATTGCACCTTGCAATGTGGAGAAATTACTGTTTGTGCATTTACAATATTCATTGATTTTTACCATTGAAAAACGTCCAGAAATGATTGAAGCTACTGACTGAATGAAAGTAGCTGGCATCTCACTCTCTTTGAATCTTCTTTATCATGCTAAGAGGAGCAGGAAAAAGCAAAAAATTTCAGACTTGCACCTTGCAATGCGGAGAAATTACTATTTGTGCATTTACAATATTCATTGATTTTTGCCATTGAAAAACATCATGTTATTCATATACCAGAAATGTTTGAAGCTACTGACTGAATGAAAGGAGCTGGCATCTCACTCTCTTTGAATCTTCTTTATCATGCTAAGAGGAGCAGGAAAAAGCAAAAAATTTCAGAATTGCACCTTGCAATGCGGAGAAATTACTGTTTGTGCATTTACAATATTCATTGATTTTTGCCATTGAAAAACATCATGTTATTCATATACCAGAAATGTTTGAAGCTACTGACTGAATGAAAGGAGCTGACATCTCACTCTCTTTGAATCTTCTTTATCATGCTAAGAGGAGCAGGAAAAAGCAAAAAATTTCAGAATTGCACCTTGCAATGCGGAGAAATTACTGTTTGTGCATTTACAATATTCATTGATTTTTGCCATTGAAAAATGTCCAGAAATGATGGAAGCTACTGACTGAATGAAAGGAGCTGGCATCTCACTCTCTTTGAATCATGCTAAGAGGAGCAGGAAAAAGCAAAAAATTTCAGAATTGCACCTTGCAATGCGGAGAAATTACTGTTTGTGCATTTACAATATTCATTGATTTTTGCCATTGAAAAACGTCCAGAAATGATTGAAGCTACTGACTGAATGAAAGGAGCTGGCATCTCACTCTCTTTGAATCTTCTTTATCATGCTAAGAGGAGCAGGAAAAAGCAAAAAATTTCAGAATTGCACCTTGCAATGCGGAGAAATTACTGTTTGTGCATTTACAATATTCATTGATTTTTGCCATTGAAAAACGTCCAGAAATGATTGAAGCTACTGACTGAATGAAAGGAGCTGGCATCTCACTCTCTTTGAATCTTCTTTATCATGCTAAGAGGAGCAGGAAAAAGCAAAAAATTTCAGAATTGCACCTTGCAATGCGGAGAAATTACTGTTTGTGCATTTACAATATTCATTGATTTTTGCCATTGAAAACCATGTTATTCATATACCAGAAATGTTTGAAGCTACTGACTGAATGAAAGGAGCTGGCACCTCACTCTCTTTGAATCTTCTTTATCATGCTAAGAGGAGCGGGAAAAAGCAAAAAATTTCAGAATTGCACCTTGCAATGCGGAAAAATTACTGTTTGTGCATTTACAATATTCATTGATTTTTGCCATTGAAAAACGTCCAGAAATGATTGAAGGTACTGACTGAATGAAAGGAGCTGGCATCTCACTCTCTTTGAATCTTCTTTATCATGCTAAGAGGAGCAGGAAAAAGCAAAAAATTTCAGAATTGCACCTTGCAATGCGGAGAAATTACTGTTTGTGCATTTACAATATTCATTGATTTTTGCCATTGAAAAACGTCCAGAAATGATTGAAGCTACTGACTGAATGAAAGGAGCTGGCATCTCACTCTCTTTGAATCTTCTTTATCATGCTAAGAGGAGCAGGAAAAAGCAAAAAATTTCAGAATTGCACCTTGCAATGCGGAGAAATTACAGTTTGTGCATTTACAATATTCATTGATTTTTGCCATTGAAAAACATCCAGAAATGATTGGAGCTACTGACTGAATGAAAGGAGCTGGCATCTCACTCTCTTTGAATCTTCTTTATCATGCTAAGAGGAGCAGGAAAAAGCAAAAAATTTCAGAATTGCACCTTGCAATGCGGAGAAATTACTGTTTGTGCATTTACAATATTCATTGATTTTTGCCATTGAAAAACATCATGTTATTCATATACCAGAAATGTTTGAAGCTACTGACTGAATGAAAGGAGCTGGCATCTCACTCTCTTTGAATCTTCTTTATCATGCTAAGAGGAGCAGGAAAAAGCAAAAAATTTCAGAATTGCACCTTGCAATGTGGAGAAATTACTGTTTGTGCATTTACAATATTCATTGATTTTTACCATTGAAAAACGTCCAGAAATGATTGAAGCTACTGACTGAATGAAAGTAGCTGGCATCTCACTCTCTTTGAATCTTCTTTATCATGCTAAGAGGAGCAGGAAAAAGCAAAAAATTTCAGACTTGCACCTTGCAATGCGGAGAAATTACTGTTTGTGCATTTACAATATTCATTGATTTTTGCCATTGAAAAACATCATGTTATTCATATACCAGAAATGTTTGAAGCTACTGACTGAATGAAAGGAGCTGGCATCTCACTCTCTTTGAATCTTCTTTATCATGCTAAGAGGAGCAGGAAAAAGCAAAAAATTTCAGAATTGCACCTTGCAATGCGGAGAAATTACTGTTTGTGCATTTACAATATTCATTGATTTTTGCCATTGAAAAACATCATGTTATTCATATACCAGAAATGTTTGAAGCTACTGACTGAATGAAAGGAGCTGGCATCTCAATCTCTTTGAATCTTCTTTATCATGCTAAGAGGAGCAGGATAAAGCAAAAAATTTCAGAATTGCACCTTGCAATGTGGAGAAATTACTGTTTGTGCATTTACAATATTCATTGATTTTTACCATTGAAAAACGTCCAGAAATGATTGAAGCTACTGACTGAATGAAAGTAGCTGGCATCTCACTCTCTTTGAATCTTCTTTATCATGCTAAGAGGAGCAGGAAAAAGCAAAAAATTTCAGACTTGCACCTTGCAATGCGGAGAAATTACTGTTTGTGCATTTACAATATTCATTGATTTTTGCCATTGAAAAACATCATGTTATTCATATACCAGAAATGTTTGAAGCTACTGACTGAATGAAAGGAGCTAGCATCTCACTCTCTTTGAATCTTCTTTATCATGCTAAGAGGAGCAGGAAAAAGCAAAAAATTTCAGACTTGCACCTTGCAATGCGGAGAAATTACTGTTTGTGCATTTACAATATTCATTGATTTTTGCCATTGAAAAACATCATGTTATTCATATACCAGAAATGTTTGAAGCTACTGACTGAATGAAAGGAACTGGCATCTCACTCTCTTTGAATCTTCTTTATCATGCTAAGAGGAGCAGGAAAAAGCAAAAAATTTCAGAATTGCACCTTGCAATGCGGAGAAATTACTGTTTGTGCATTTACAATATTCATTGATTTTTGCCATTGAAAAACGTCCAGAAATGATTGAAGGTACTGACTGAATGAAAGGAGCTGGCATCTCACTCTCTTTGAATCTTCTTTATCATTCTAAGAGGAGCAGGAAAAAGCAAAAAATTTCAGAATTGCACCTTGCAATGCGGAGAAATTACTGTTTGTGCATTTACAATATTCATTGATTTTTGCCATTGAAAAACGTCCAGAAATGATTGAAGCTACTGACTCAATGAATGGAGCTGGCATCTCACTCTCTTTGAATCTTCTTTATCATGCTAAGAGGAGCAGGAAAAAGCAAAAAATTTCAGAATTGCACCTTGCAATGCGGAGAAATTACAGTTTGTGCATTTACAATATTCATTGATTTTTGCCTTTGAAAAACGTCCAGAAATGATTGAAGCTACTGACTGAATGAAAGGAGCTGGCATCTCACTCTCTTTGAATCTTCTTTATCATGCTAAGAGGAGCAGGAAAAAGCAAAAAATTTCAGAATTGCACCTTGCAATGCGGAGAAATTACTGTTTGTGCATTTACAATATTCGTTGATTTTTGCCATTGAAAAATGTCCAGAAATGATTGAAGCTACTGACTGAATGAAAGGAGCTGGCATCTCACTCTCTTTGAATCTTCTTTATCATGCTAAGAGGAGCAGGAAAAAGCAAAAAATTTCAGAATTGCACCTTGCAATGCGGAGAAATTACAGTTTGTGCATTTACAATATTCATTGATTTTTGCCATTGAAAAACGTCCAGAAATGATTGAAGCTACTGACTGAATGAAAGGAGCTGGCATCTCACTCTCTTTGAATCTTCTTTATCATGCTAAGAGGAGCAGGAAAAAGCAAAAAATTTCAGAATTGCACCTTGCAATGCGGAGAAATTACTGTTTGTGCATTTACAATATTCATTGATTTTTGCCATTGAAAAACATGTTATTCATATACCAGAAATGTTTGAAGCTCCTGACTGAATGAAAGGAGCTGGCACCTCACTCTCTTTGAATCTTCTTTATCATGCTAAGAGGAGCAGGAAAAAGCAAAAAATTTCAGAATTGCACCTTGCAATGCGGAGAAATTACTGTTTGTGCATTTACAATATTCATTGATTTTTGCCATTGAAAAACGTCCAGAAATGATTGAAGCTACTGACTGAATGAAAGGAGCTGGCATCTCACTCTCTTTGAATCTTCTTTATCATGCTAAGAGGAGCAGGAAAAAGCAAAAAATTTCAGAATTGCACCTTGCAATGCAGAGAAATTACTGTTTGTGCATTTACAATATTCATTGATTTTTGCCATTGAAAAATGTCCAGAAATGATTGAAGCTACTGACTGAATGAAAGGAGCTGGCATCTCACTCTCTTTGAATCTTCTTTATCATGCTAAGAGGAGCAGGAAAAAGCAAAAAATTTCAGAATTGCGCCTTGCAATGCGGAGAAATTACTGTTTGTGCATTTACAAAATTCATTGATTTTTGCCATTGAAAAACATCATGTTATTCATATACCAGAAATGATTGAAGCTACTGACTGAAGGAAAGGAGCTGGCATCTCAATCTCTTTGAATATTCTTTATCATGCTAAGAGGAGCAGGAAAAAGCAAAAAATTTCAGAATTGCACCTTGCAATGCGGAGAAATTACTGTTTGTGCATTTACAATATTCATTGATTTTTGCCATTGAAAAACGTCCAGAAATGATTGAAGCTACTGACTGAATGAAAGGAGCTGGCATCTCACTCTCTTTGAATCTTCTTTATCATGCTAAGAGGAGCAGGAAAAAGCAAAAAATTTCAGAATTGCACCTTGCAATGCGGAGAAATTACTGTTTGTGCATTTACAATATACATTGATTTTTGCCATTGAAAAACGTCCAGAAATGATTGAAGCTACTGACTGAATGAAAGGAGCTGGCATCTCACTCTCTTTGAATCTTCTTTATCATGCTAAGAGGAGCAGGAAAAAGCAAAAAATTTCAGAATTGCACCTGGTAATGCGGAGAAATTACTGTTTGTGCATTTACAATATTCATTGATTTTTGCCGTTGAAAAAAGTCCAGAAATGATTGAAGCTACTGACTGAATGAAAGGAGCTGGCATCTCACTCTCTTTGAATCTTCTTTATCATGCTAAGAGGAGCAGGAAAAAGCAAAAAATTTCAGAATTGCACCTTGCAATGCGGAGAAATTACTGTTTGTGCATTTACAATATTCATTGATTTTTGCCATTGAAAAACATCATGTTATTCATATACCAGAAATGATTGAAGCTACTGACTGAATGAAAGGAGCTGGCATCTCACTCTCTTTGAATCTTCTTTATCATGCTAAGAGGAGCAGGAAAAAGCAAGAAATTTCAGAATTGCACCTTGCAATGCGGAGAAATTACTGTTTGTGCATTTACAATATTCATTGATTTTTGCCATTGAAAAACATCATGTTATTCATATACCAGAAATGTTTGAAGCTACTGACTGAATGAAAGGAGCTGGCATCTCACTCTCTTTGAATCTTCTTTATCATGCTAAGAGGAGCAGGAAAAAGCAAAAAATTTCAGAATTGCACCTTGCAATGTGGAGAAATTACTGTTTGTGCATTTACAATATTCATTGATTTTTACCATTGAAAAACGTCCAGAAATGATTGAAGCTACTGACTGAATGAAAGTAGCTGCCATCTCACTCTCTTTGAATCTTTTTTATCATGCTAAGAGGAGCAGGAAAAAGCAAAAAATTTCAGACTTGCACCTTGCAATGCGGAGAAATTACTGTTTGTGCATTTACAATATTCATTGATTTTTGCCATTGAAAAACATCATGTTATTCATATACCAGAAATGTTTGAAGCTACTGACTGAATGAAAGGAGCTGGCATCTCACTCTCTTTGAATCTTCTTTATCATGCTAAGAGGAGCAGGAAAAAGCAAAAAATTTCAGAATTGCACCTTGCAATGCGGAGAAATTACTTTTTGTGCATTTACAATATTCATTGATTTTTGCCATTGAAAAACGTCCAGAAATGATTGAAGCTACTGACTGAATGAAAGGAGCTGGCATCTCACTCTCTTTGAATCTTCTTTATCATGCTAAGAGGAGCAGGAAAAAGCAAAAAATTTCAGAATTGCACCTTGCAATGCGGAGAAATTACTGTTTGTGCATTTACAATATTCATTGATTTTTGCCATTGAAAAACGTCCAGAAATGATTGAAGCTACTGACTGAATGAAAGGAGCTGGCATCTCACTCTCTTTGAATCTTCTTTATCATGCTAAGAGGAGCAGGAAAAAGCAAAAAATTTCAGAATTGCACCTTGCAATGCGGAGAAATTACTGTTTGTGCAGTTACAATATTCATTGATTTTTGCCATTGAAAAACATGTAATTCATATACCAGAAATGTTTGAAGCTACTGACTGAATGAAAGGAGCTGGCATCTCACTCTCTTTGAATCTTCTTTATCATGCTAAGAGGAGCGGGAAAAAGCAAAAAATTTCAGAATTGCACCTTGCAATGCGGAGAAATTACTGTTTGTGCATTTACAATATTCATTGATTTTTGCCATTGAAAAACGTCCAGAAATGATTGAAGGTACTGACTGAATGAAAGGAGCTGGCATCTCACTCTCTTTGAATCTTCTTTATCATGCTAAGAGGAGCAGGAAAAAGCAAAAAATTTCAGAATTGCACCTTGCAATGCGGAGAAATTACTGTTTGTGCATTTACAATATTCATTGATTTTTGCCATTGAAAAACGTCCAGAAATGATTGAAGCTACTGACTGAATGAAAGGAGCTGGCATCTCACTCTCTTTGAATCTTCTTTATCATGCTAAGAGGAGCAGGAAAAAGCAAAAAATTTCAGAATTGCACCTTGCAATGCGGAGAAATTACAGTTTGTGCATTTACAATATTCATTGATTTTTGCCATTGAGAAACGTCCAGAAATGATTGAAGCTACTGACTGAATGAAAGGAGCTGGCATCTCACTCTCTTTGAATCTTCTTTATCATGCTAAGAGGAACAGGAAAAAGCAAAAAATTTCAGAATTGCACCTTGCAATGCGGAGAAATTACTGTTTGTGCATTTACAATATTCATTGATTTTTGCCATTGAAAAACATCATGTTATTTATATACCAGAAATGTTTGAAGCTACTGACTGAATGAAAGGAGCTGGCATCTCACTCTCTTTGAATCTTCTTTATCATGCTAAGAGGAGCAGGAAAAAGCAAAAAAATTCAGAATTGCACCTTGCAATGTGGAGAAATTACTGTTTGTGCATTTACAATATTCATTGATTTTTACCATTGAAAAACGTCCAGAAATGATTGAAGCTACTGACTGAATGAAAGTAGCTGGCATCTCACTCTCTTTGAATTTTCTTTATCATGCTAAGAGGAGCAGGAAAAAGCAAAAAATTTCAGACTTGCACCTTGCAATGCGGAGAAATTACTGTTTGTGCATTTACAATATTCATTGATTTTTGCCATTGAAAAACATCATGTTATTCATATACCAGAAATGTTTGAAGCTACTGACTGAATGAAAGGAGCTGGCATCTCACTCTCTTTGAATCTTCTTTATCATGCTAAGAGGAGCAGGAAAAAGCAAAAAATTTCAGAATTGCACCTTGCAATGCGGAGAAATTACTGTTTGTGCATTTACAATATTCATTGATTTTTGCCATTGAAAAACATCATGTTATTCATATACAAGAAATGTTTGAAGCTACTGACTGAATGAAAGGAGCTGGCATCTCAATCTCTTTGAATCTTCTTTATCATGCTAAGAGGAGCAGGAAAAAGCAAAAAATTTCAGAATTGCACCTTGCAATGTGGAGAAATTACTGTTTGTGCATTTACAATATTCATTGATTTTTACCATTGAAAAACGTCCAGAAATGATTGAAGCTACTGACTGAATGAAAGTAGCTGGCATCTCACTCTCTTTGAATCTTCTTTATCATGCTAAGAGGAGCAGGAAAAAGCAAAAAATTTCAGACTTGCACCTTGCAATGCGGAGAAATTACTATTTGTGCATTTACAATATTCATTGATTTTTGCCATTGAAAAACATCATGTTATTCATATACCAGAAATGTTTGAAGCTACTGACTGAATGAAAGGAGCTGGCATCTCACTCTCTTTGAATCTTCTTTATCATGCTAAGAGGAGCAGGAAAAAGCAAAAAATTTCAGAATTGCACCTTGCAATGCGGAGAAATTACTGTTTGTGCATTTACAATATTCATTGATTTTTGCCATTGAAAAACATCATGTTATTCATATACAAGAAATGTTTGAAGCTACTGACTGAATGAAAGGAGCTGGCATCTCAATCTCTTTGAATCTTCTTTATCATGCTAAGAGGAGCAGGAAAAAGCAAAAAATTTCAGAATTGCACCTTGCAATGTGGAGAAATTACTGTTTGTGCATTTACAATATTCATTGATTTTTACCATTGAAAAACGTCCAGAAATGATTGAAGCTACTGACTGAATGAAAGTAGCTGGCATCTCACTCTCTTTGAATCTTCTTTATCATGCTAAGAGGAGCAGGAAAAAGCAAAAAATTTCAGACTTGCACCTTGCAATGCGGAGAAATTACTATTTGTGCATTTACAATATTCATTGATTTTTGCCATTGAAAAACATCATGTTATTCATATACCAGAAATGTTTGAAGCTACTGACTGAATGAAAGGAGCTGGCATCTCACTCTCTTTGAATCTTCTTTATCATGCTAAGAGGAGCAGGAAAAAGCAAAAAATTTCAGAATTGCACCTTGCAATGCGGAGAAATTACTGTTTGTGCATTTACAATATTCATTGATTTTTGCCATTGAAAAACATCATGTTATTCATATACCAGAAATGTTTGAAGCTACTGACTGAATGAAAGGAGCTGACATCTCACTCTCTTTGAATCTTCTTTATCATGCTAAGAGGAGCAGGAAAAAGCAAAAAATTACAGAATTGCACCTTGCAATGCGGAGAAATTACTGTTTGTGCATTTACAATATTCATTGATTTTTGCCATTGAAAAACATCATGTTATTCATATACCAGAAATGTTTGAAGCTACTGACTGAATGAAAGGAGCTGGCATCTCACTCTCTTTGAATCTTCTTTATCATGCTAAGAGGAGCAGGAAAAAGCAAAAAATTTTAGAATTGCACCTTGCAATGTGGAGAAATTACTGTTTGTGCATTTACAATATTCATTGATTTTTACCATTGAAAAACGTCCAGAAATGATTGAAGCTACTGACTGAATGAAAGTAGCTGGCATCTCACTCTCTTTGAATCTTCTTTATCATGCTAAGAGGAGCAGGAAAAAGCAAAAAATTTCAGACTTGCACCTTGCAATGCGGAGAAATTACTGTTTGTGCATTTACAATATTCATTGATTTTTGCCATTGAAAAACATCATGTTATTCATATACCAGAAGTGTTTGAAGCTACTGACTGAATGAAAGGAGCTGGCATCTCACTCTCTTTGAATCTTCTTTATCATGCTAAGAGGAGCAGGAAAAAGCAAAAAATTTCAGAATTGCACCTTGCAATGCGGAGAAATTATAGTTTGTGCATTTACAATATTCATTGATTTTTGCCATTGAAAAACGTCCAGAAATGATTGAAGCTACTGACTGAATGAAAGGAGCTGGCATCTCACTCTCTTTGAATCTTCTTTATCATGCTAAGAGGAGCAGGAAAAAGCAAAAAATTTCAGAATTGCACCTTGCAATGCGGAGAAATTACTGTTTGTGCATTTACAATATTCATTGATTTTTGCCATTGAAAAACGTCCAGAAATGATTGAAGCTACTGACTGAATGAAAGGAGCTGGCATCTCACTCTCTTTGAATCTTCTTTATCATGCTAAGAGGAGCAGGAAAAAGCAAAAAATTTCAGAATTGCACCTTGCAATGCGGAGAAATTACTGTTTGTGCATTTACAATATTCATTGATTTTTGCCATTGAAAAACATGTTATTCATATACCAGAAATGTTTGAAGCTACTGACTGAATGAAAGGAGCTGGCACCTCACTCTCTTTGAATCTTCTTTATCATGCTAAGAGGAGCGGGAAAAAGCAAAAAATTTCAGAATTGCACCTTGCAATGCGGAAAAATTACTGTTTGTGCATTTACAATATTCATTGATTTTTGCCATTGAAAAACGTCCAGAAATGATTGAAGGTACTGACTGAATGAAAGGAGCTGGCATCTCACTCTCTTTGAATCTTCTTTATCATGCTAAGAGGAGCAGGAAAAAGCAAAAAATTTCAGAATTGCACCTTGCAATGCGGAGAAATTACTGTTTGTGCATTTACAATATTCATTGATTTTTGCCATTGAAAAACGTCCAGAAATGATTGAAGCTACTGACTGAATGAAAGGAGCTGGCATCTCACTCTCTTTGAATCTTCTTTATCATGCTAAGAGGAGCAGGAAAAAGCAAAAAATTTCAGAATTGCACCTTGCAATGCGGAGAAATTACAGTTTGTGCATTTACAATATTCATTGATTTTTGCCATTGAAAAACATCCAGAAATGATTGAAGCTACTGACTGAATGAAAGGAGCTGGCATCTCACTCTCTTTGAATCTTCTTTATCATGCTAAGAGGAGCAGGAAAAAGCAAAAAATTTCAGAATTGCACCTTGCAATGCGGAGAAGTTACTGTTTGTGCATTTACAATATTCATTGATTTTTGCCATTGAAAAACATCATGTTATTCATATACCAGAAATGTTTGAAGCTACTGACTGAATGAAAGGAGCTGGCATCTCACTCTCTTTGAATCTTCTTTATCATGCTAAGAGGAGCAGGAAAAAGCAAAAAATTTCAGAATTGCACCTTGCAATGTGGAGAAATTACTGTTTGTGCATTTACAATATTCATTGATTTTTACCATTGAAAAACGTCCAGAAATGATTGAAGCTACTGACTGAATGAAAGTAGCTGGCATCTCACTCTCTTTGAATCTTCTTTATCATGCTAAGAGGAGCAGGAAAAAGCAAAAAATTTCAGACTTGCACCTTGCAATGCGGAGAAATTACTGTTTGTGCATTTACAATATTCATTGATTTTTGCCATTGAAAAACATCATGTTATTCATATACCAGAAATGTTTGAAGCTACTGACTGAATGAAAGGAGCTGGCATCTCACTCTCTTTGAATCTTCTTTATCATGCTAAGAGGAGCAGGAAAAAGCAAAAAATTTCAGAATTGCACCTTGCAATGCGGAGAAATTACTGTTTGTGCATTTACAATATTCATTGATTTTTGCCATTGAAAAACATCATGTTATTCATATACCAGAAATGTTTGAAGCTACTGACTGAATGAAAGGAGCTGGCATCTCAATCTCTTTGAATCTTCTTTATCATGCTAAGAGGAGCAGGATAAAGCAAAAAATTTCAGAATTGCACCTTGCAATGTGGAGAAATTACTGTTTGTGCATTTACAATATTCATTGATTTTTACCATTGAAAAACGTCCAGAAATGATTGAAGCTACTGACTGAATGAAAGTAGCTGGCATCTCACTCTCTTTGAATCTTCTTTATCATGCTAAGAGGAGCAGGAAAAAGCAAAAAATTTCAGACTTGCACCTTGCAATGCGGAGAAATTACTGTTTGTGCATTTACAATATTCATTGATTTTTGCCATTGAAAAACATCATGTTATTCATATACCAGAAATGTTTGAAGCTACTGACTGAATGAAAGGAGCTGGCATCTCACTCTCTTTGAATCTTCTTTATCATGCTAAGAGGAGCAGGAAAAAGCAAAAAATTTCAGACTTGCACCTTGCAATGCGGAGAAATTACTGTTTGTGCATTTACAATATTCATTGATTTTTGCCATTGAAAAACATCATGTTATTCATATACCAGAAATGTTTGAAGCTACTGACTGAATGAAAGGAACTGGCATCTCACTCTCTTTGAATCTTCTTTATCATGCTAAGAGGAGCAGGAAAAAGCAAAAAATTTCAGAATTGCACCTTGCAATGCGGAGAAATTACTGTTTGTGCATTTACAATATTCATTGATTTTTGCCATTGAAAAACGTCCAGAAATGATTGAAGGTACCGACTGAATGAAAGGAGCTGGCATCTCACTCTCTTTGAATCTTCTTTATCATTCTAAGAGGAGCAGGAAAAAGCAAACAATTTCAGAATTGCACCTTGCAATGCGGAGAAATTACTGTTTGTGCATTTACAATATTCATTGATTTTTGCCATTGAAAAACGTCCAGAAATGATTGAAGCTACTGACTCAATGAATGGAGCTGGCATCTCACTCTCTTTGAATGTTCTTTATCATGCTAAGAGGAGCAGGAAAAAGCAAAAAATTTCAGAATTGCACCTTGCAATGCGGAGAAATTACAGTTTGTGCATTTACAATATTCATTGATTTTTGCCATTGAAAAACGTCCAGAAATGATTGAAGCTACTGACTGAATGAAAGGAGCTGGCATCTCACTCTCTTTGAATCTTCTTTATCATGCTAAGAGGAGCAGGAAAAAGCAAAAAATTTCAGAATTGCACCTTGCAATGCGGAGAAATTACTGTTTGTGCATTTACAATATTCGTTGATTTTTGCCATTGAAAAACGTCCAGAAATGATTGAAGCTACTGACTGAATGAAAGGAGCTGGCATCTCACTCTCTTTGAATCTTCTTTATCATGCTAAGAGGAGCAGGAAAAAGCAAAAAATTTCAGAATTGCACCTTGCAATGCGGAGAAATTACAGTTTGTGCATTTACAATATTCATTGATTTTTGCCATTGAAAAACGTCCAGAAATGATTGAAGCTACTGACTGAATGAAAGGAGCTGGCATCTCACTCTCTTTGAATCTTCTTTATCATGCTAAGAGGAGCAGGAAAAAGCAAAAAATTTCAGAATTGCACCTTGCAATGCGGAGAAATTATTGTTTGTGCATTTACAATATTCATTGATTTTTGCCATTGAAAAACATGTTATTCATATACCAGAAATGTTTGAAGCTCCTGACTGAATGAAAGGAGCTGGCACCTCACTCTCTTTGAATCTTCTTTATCATGCTAAGAGGAGCAGGAAAAAGCAAAAAATTTCAGAATTGCACCTTGCAATGCGGAGAAATTACTGTTTGTGCATTTACAATATTCATTGATTTTTGCCATTGAAAAACGTCCAGAAATGATTGAAGCTACTGACTGAATGAAAGGAGCTGGCATCTCACTCTCTTTGAATCTTCTTTATCATGCTAAGAGGAGCAGGAAAAAGCAAAAAATTTCAGAATTGCACCTTGCAATGCGGAGAAATTACTGTTTGTGCATTTACAATATTCATTGATTTTTGCCATTGAAAAATGTCCAGAAATGATTGAAGCTACTGACTGAATGAAAGGAGCTGGCATCTCACTCTCTTTGAATCTTCTTTATCATGCTAAGAGGAGCAGGAAAAAGCAAAAAATTTCAGAATTGCGCCTTGCAATGCGGAGAAATTACTGTTTGTGCATTTACAAAATTCATTGATTTTTGCCATTGAAAAACATCATGTTATTCATATACCAGAAATGATTGAAGCTACTGACTGAAGGAAAGGAGCTGGCATCTCACTCTCTTTGAATCTTCTTTATCATGCTAAGAGGAGCAGGAAAAAGCAAAAAATTTCAGAATTGCACCTTGCAATGCGGAGAAATTACTGTTTGTGCATTTACAATATTCATTGATTTTTGCCATTGAAAAACGTCCAGAAATGATTGAAGCTACTGACTGAATGAAAGGAGCTGGCATCTCACTCTCTTTGAATCTTCTTTATCATGCTAAGAGGAGCAGGAAAAAGCAAAAAATTTCAGAATTGCACCTTGCAATGCGGAGAAATTACTGTTTGTGCATTTACAATATTCGTTGATTTTTGCCTTTGAAAAACGTCCAGAAATGATTGAAGCTACTGACTGAATGAAAGGAGCTGGCATCTCACTCTCTTTGAATCTTCTTTATCATGCTAAGAGGAGCAGGAAAAAGCAAAAAATTTCAGAATTGCACCTTGCAATGCGGAGAAATTACAGTTTGTGCATTTACAATATTCATTGATTTTTGCCATTGAAAAACGTCCAGAAATGATTGAAGCTACTGACTGAATGAAAGGAGCTGGCATCTCACTCTCTTTGAATCTTCTTTATCATGCTAAGAGGAGCAGGAAAAAGCAAAAAATTTCAGAATTGCACCTTGCAATGCGGAGAAATTACTGTTTGTGCATTTACAATATTCATTGATTTTTGCCATTGAAAAACATGTTATTCATATACCAGAAATGTTTGAAGCTCCTGACTGAATGAAAGGAGCTGGCACCTCACTCTCTTTGAATCTTCTTTATCATGCTAAGAGGAGCAGGAAAAAGCAAAAAATTTCAGAATTGCACCTTGCAATGCGGAGAAATTACTGTTTGTGCATTTACAATATTCATTGATTTTTGCCATTGAAAAACGTCCAGAAATGATTGAAGCTACTGACTGAATGAAAGGAGCTGGCATCTCACTCTCTTTGAATCTTCTTTATCATGCTAAGAGGAGCAGGAAAAAGCAAAAAATTTCAGAATTGCACCTTGCAATGCGGAGAAATTACTGTTTGTGCATTTAAAATATTCATTGATTTTTGCCATTGAAAAATGTCCAGAAATGATTGAAGCTACTGACTGAATGAAAGGAGCTGGCATCTCACTCTCTTTGAATCTTCTTTATCATGCTAAGAGGAGCAGGAAAAAGCAAAAAATTTCAGAATTGCGCCTTGCAATGCGGAGAAATTACTGTTTGTGCATTTACAAAATTCATTGATTTTTGCCATTGAAAAACAGCATGTTATTCATATACCAGAAATGATTGAAGCTACTGACTGAAGGAAAGGAGCTGGCATCTCACTCTCTTTGAATCTTCTTTATCATGCTAAGAGGAGCAGGAAAAAGCAAAAAATTTCAGAATTGCACCTTGCAATGCGGAGAAATTACTGTTTGTGCATTTACAATATTCATTGATTTTTGCCATTGAAAAACGTCCAGAAATGATTGAAGCTACTGACTGAATGAAAGGAGCTGGCATCTCACTCTCTTTGAATCTTGTTTATCATGCTAAGAGGAGCAGGAAAAAGCAAAAAATTTCAGAATTGCACCTTGCAATGCGGAGAAATTACTGTTTGTGCATTTACAATATTCATTGATTTTTGCCATTGAAAAACGTCCAGAAATGATTGAAGCTACTGACTGAATGAAAGGAGCTGGCATCTCACTCTCTTTGAATCTTCTTTATCATGCTAAGAGGAGCAGGAAAAAGCCAAAAATTTCAGAATTGCACCTTGCAATGCGGAGAAATTACTGTTTGTGCATTTACAATATTCATTGATTTTTGCTATTGAAAAACATCATGTTATTCATATACCAGAAATGATTGAAGCTACTGACTGAATGAAAGGAGCTGGCATCTCACTCTCTTTGAATCTTCTTTATCATGCTAAGAGGAGCAGGAAAAAGCAAAAAATTTCAGAATTGCACCTTGCAATGCGGAGAAATTGCAGTTTGTGCATTTACAATATTCATTGATTTTTGCCATTGAAAAACGTCCAGAAATGATTGAAGCTACTGACTGAATGAAAGGAGCTGGCATCTCACTCTCTTTGAATCTTCTTTATCATGCTAAGAGGAGCAGGAAAAAGCAAAAAATTTCAGAATTGCACCTTGCAATGCGGAGAAATTACTGTTTGTGCATTTACAATATTCATTGATTTTTGCCATTGAAAAACATCATGTTATTCATATACCAGAAATGATTGAAGCTACTGACTGAATGAAAGGAGCTGGCATCTCACTCTCTTTGAATCTTCTTTATCATGCTAAGAGGAGCAGGAAAAAGCAAAAAATTTCAGAATTGCACCTTGCAATGCGGAGAAATTGCAGTTTGTGCATTTACAATATTCATTGATTTTTGCCATTGAAAAACGTCCAGAAATGATTGAAGCTACTGACTGAATGAAAGGAGCTGGCATCTCACTCTCTTTGAATCTTCTTTATCATGCTAAGAGGAGCAGGAAAAAGCAAAAAATTTCAGAATTGCACCTTGCAATGCGGAGAAATTACTGTTTGTGCATTTACAATATTCATTGATTTTTGCCATTGAAAAACGTCCAGAAATGATTGAAGCTACTGACTGAATGAAAGGAGCTGGCATCTCACTCTCTTTGAATCTTCTTTATCATGCTAAGAGGAGCAGGAAAAAGCAAAAAATTTCAGAATTGCACCTTGCAATGCGGAGAAATTACTGTTTGTGCATTTACAATATTCATTGATTTTTGCCATTGAAAAATGTCCAGAAATGATTGAAGCTACTGACTGAATGAAAGGAGCTGGCATCTCACTCTCTTTGAATCTTCTTTATCATGCTAAGAGGAGCAGGAAAAAGCAAAAAATTTCAGAATTGCGCCTTGCAATGCGGAGAAATTACTGTTTGTGCATTTACAAAATTCATTGATTTTTGCCATTGAAAAACATCATGTTATTCATATACCAGAAATGATTGAAGCTACTGACTGAAGGAAAGGATCTGGCATCTCACTCTCTTTGAATCTTCTTTGTCATGCTAAGAGGAGCAGGAAAAAGCAAAAAATTTCAGAATTGCACCTTGCAATGCGGAGAAATTACTGTTTGTGCATTTACAATATTCATTGATTTTTGCCATTGAAAAACATCATGTTATTCATATACCAGAAATGATTGAAGCTACTGACTGAATGAAAGGATCTGGCATCTCACTCTCTTTGAATCTTCTTTATCATGCTAAGAGGAGCAGGAAAAAGTAAAAAATTTCAGAATTGCACCTTGCAATGCGGAGAAATTACTGTTTGTGCATTTACAATATTCAATGATTTTTGCCATTGAAAAACGTCCAGAAATGATTGAAGCTACTGACTGAATGAAAGGAGCTGGCATCTCACTCTCTTTGAATCTTCTTTATCATGCTAAGAGGAGCAGGAAAAAGCAAAAAATTTCAGAATTGCACCTTGCAATGCGGAGAAATTACTGTTTGTGCATTTACAATATTCATTGATTTTTGCCATTGAAAAATGTCCAGAAATGATTGAAGCTACTGACTGAATGAAAGGAGCTGGCATCTCACTCTCTTTGAATCTTCTTTATCATGCTAAGAGGAGCAGGAAAAAGCAAAAAATTTCAGAATTGCGCCTTGCAATGCGGAGAAATTACTGTTTGTGCATTTACAAAATTCATTGATTTTTGCCATTGAAAAACATCATGTTATTCATATACCAGAAATGATTGAAGCTACTGACTGAAGGAAAGGATCTGGCATCTCACTCTCTTTGAATCTTCTTTGTCATGCTAAGAGGAGCAGGAAAAAGCAAAAAATTTCAGAATTGCACCTTGCAATGCGGAGAAATTACTGTTTGTGCATTTACAATATTCATTGATTTTTGCCATTGAAAAACGTCCAGAAATGATTGAAGCTACTGACTGAATGAAAGGAGCTGGCATCTCACTCTCTTTGAATCTTCTTTATCATGCTAAGAGGAGCAGGAAAAAGCAAAACATTTCAGAATTGCACCTTGCAATGCGGAGAAATTACTGTTTGTGCATTTACAATATTCATTGATTTTTGCGATTGAAAAACATCATGTTATTCATATACCAGAAATGATTGAAGCTACTGACTGAATGAAAGGAGCTGGCATCTCACTCTCTTTGAATCTTCTTTATCATGCTAAGAGGAGCAGGAAAAAGTAAAAAATTTCAGAATTGCACCTTGCAATGCGGAGAAATTACTGTTTGTGCATTTACAATATTCAATGATTTTTGCCATTGAAAAACGTCCAGAAATGATTGAAGCTACTGACTGAATGAAAGGAGCTGGCATCTCACTCTCTTTGAATCTTCTTTATCATGCTAAGAGGAGCAGGAAAAAGCAAAAAATTTCAGAATTGCACCTTGCAATGCGGAGAAATTACTGTTTGTGCATTTACAATATTCATTGATTTTTGCCATTGAAAAACATCATGTTATTCATATACCAGAAATGATTGAAGCTACTGACTGAATGAAAGGAGCTGGCATCTCACTCTCTTTGAATCTTCTTTATCATGCTAAGAGGAGCAGGAAAAAGCAAAAAATTTCAGAATTGCACCTTGCAATGCGGAGAAATTGCAGTTTGTGCATTTACAATATTCATTGATTTTTGCCATTGAAAAACGTCCAGAAATGATTGAAGCTACTGACTGAATGAAAGGAGCTGGCATCTCACTCTCTTTGAATCTTCTTTATCATGCTAAGAGGAGCAGGAAAAAGCAAAAAATTTCAGAATTGCACCTTGCAATGCGGAGAAATTACTGTTTGTGCATTTACAATATTCATTGATTTTTGCCATTGAAAAACGTCCAGAAATGATTGAAGCTACTGACTGAATGAAAGGAGCTGGCATCTCACTCTCTTTGAATCTTCTTTATCATGCTAAGAGGAGCAGGAAAAAGCAAAAAATTTCAGAATTGCACCTTGCAATGCGGAGAAATTACTGTTTGTGCATTTACAATATTCATTGATTTTTGCCATTGAAAAATGTCCAGAAATGATTGAAGCTACTGACTGAATGAAAGGAGCTGGCATCTCACTCTCTTTGAATCTTCTTTATCATGCTAAGAGGAGCAGGAAAAAGCAAAAAATTTCAGAATTGCGCCTTGCAATGCGGAGAAATTACTGTTTGTGCATTTACAAAATTCAGTGATTTTTGCCATTGAAAAACATCATGTTATTCATATACCAGAAATGATTGAAGCTACTGACTGAAGGAAAGGATCTGGCATCTCACTCTCTTTGAATCTTCTTTGTCATGCTAAGAGGAGCAGGAAAAAGCAAAAAATTTCAGAATTGCACCTTGCAATGCGGAGAAATTACTGTTTGTGCATTTACAATATTCATTGATTTTTGCCATTGAAAAACGTCCAGAAATGATTGAAGCTACTGACTGAATGAAAGGAGCTGGCATCTCACTCTCTTTGAATCTTCTTTATCATGCTAAGAGGAGCAGGAAAAAGCAAAACATTTCAGAATTGCACCTTGCAATGCGGAGAAATTACTGTTTGTGCATTTACAATATTCATTGATTTTTGCGATTGAAAAACATCATGTTATTCATATACCAGAAATGATTGAAGCTACTGACTGAATGAAAGGAGCTGGCATCTCACTCTCTTTGAATCTTCTTTATCATGCTAAGAGGAGCAGGAAAAAGTAAAAAATTTCAGAATTGCACCTTGCAATGCGGAGAAATTACTGTTTGTGCATTTACAATATTCAATGATTTTTGCCATTGAAAAAGTCCAGAAATGATTGAAGCTACTGACTGAATGAAAGGAGCTGGCATCTCACTCTCTTTGAATCTTCTTTATCATGCTAAGAGGAGCAGGAAAAAGCAAAAAATTTCAGAATTGCACCTTGCAATGCGGAGAAATTACTGTTTGTGCATTTACAATATTCATTGATTTTTGCCATTGAAAAACGTCCAGAAATGATTGAAGCTACTGACTGAATGAAAGGAGCTGGCATCTCACTCTCTTTGAATCTTCTTTATCATGCTAAGAGGAGCAGGAAAAAGCAAAAAATTTCAGAATTGCACCTTGCAATGCGGAGAAATTACTGTTTGTGCATTTACAATATTCATTGATTTTTGCCATTGAAAAACATCATGTTATTCATATAAAAGAAATGATTGAAGCTACTGACTGAATGAAAGGAGCTGGCATCTCACTCTCTTTGAATTTTCTTTATCATGCTAAGAGGAGCAGGAAAAAGTAAAAAATTTCAGAATTGCACCTTGCAATGCGGAGAAATTACTGTTTGTGCATTTATAATATTCAATGATTTTTGCCATTGAAAAACGTCCAGAAATGATTGAAGCTACTGACTGAACGAAAGGAGCTGGCATCTCACTCTCTTTGAATCTTCTTTATCATGCTAAGAGTAGCAGGAAAAAGCAAAAAATTTCAGAATTGCACCTTGCAATGCGGAGAAATTACTGTTTGTGCATTTACAATATTCATTGATTTTTGCCATTGAAAAACATCATGTTATTCATATACCAGAAATGTTTGAAGCTACTGACTGAATGAAAGGAGCTGGCATCTCACTCTCTTTGAATCTTCTTTATCATGCTAAGAGGAGCAGGAAAAAGCAAAAAATTTCAGAATTGCACCTTGCAATGCGGAGAAATTACTGTTTGTGCATTTACAATATTCAATGATTTTTGCCATTGAAAAACGTCCAGAAATGATTGAAGCTACTGACTGAATGAAAGGAGCTGGCATCTCACTCTCTTTGAATCTTCTTTATCATGCTAAGAGGAGCAGGAAAAAGCAAAAAATTTCAGAATTGCACCTTGCAATGCGGAGAAATTACTGTTTGTGCATTTACAATATTCATTGATTTTTGCCATTGAAAAACATGTTATTCATATACCAGAAATGTTTGAAGCTCCTGACTGAATGAAAGGAGCTGGCACCTCACTCTCTTTGAATCTTCTTTATCATGCTAAGAGGAGCAGGAAAAAGCAAAAAATTTCAGAATTGCACCTTGCAATGCGGAGAAATTACTGTTTGTGCATTTACAATATTCATTGATTTTTGCCATTGAAAAACGTCCAGAAATGATTGAAGCTACTGACTGAATGAAAGGAGCTGGCATCTCACTCTCTTTGAATCTTCTTTATCATGCTAAGAGGAGCAGGAAAAAGCAAAAAATTTCAGAATTGCACCTTGCAATGCGGAGAAATTACTGTTTGTGCATTTACAATATTCATTGATTTTTGCCATTGAAAAATGTCCAGAAATGATTGAAGCTACTGACTGAATGAAAGGAGCTGGCATCTCACTCTCTTTGAATCTTCTTTATCATGCTAAGAGGAGCAGGAAAAAGCAAAAAATTTCAGAATTGCGCCTTGCAATGCGGAGAAATTACTGTTTGTGCATTTACAAAATTCATTGATTTTTGCCATTGAAAAACATCATGTTATTCATATACCAGAAATGATTGAAGCTACTGACTGAAGGAAAGGAGCTGGCATCTCACTCTCTTTGAATCTTCTTTATCATGCTAAGAGGAGCAGGAAAAAGCAAAAAATTTCAGAATTGCACCTTGCAATGCGGAGAAATTACTGTTTGTGCATTTACAATATTCATTGATTTTTGCCATTGAAAAACGTCCAGAAATGATTGAAGCTACTGACTGAATGAAAGGAGCTGGCATCTCACTCTCTTTGAATCTTCTTTATCATGCTAAGAGGAGCAGGAAAAAGCAAAAAATTTCAGACTTGCACCTTGCAATGCGGAGAAATTACTGTTTGTGCATTTACAATATTCATTGATTTTTGCCATTGAAAAACATCATGTTATTCATATACCAGAAATGTTTGAAGCTACTGACTGAATGAAAGGAACTGGCATCTCACTCTCTTTGAATCTTCTTTATCATGCTAAGAGGAGCAGGAAAAAGCAAAAAATTTCAGAATTGCACCTTGCAATGCGGAGAAATTACTGTTTGTGCATTTACAATATTCATTGATTTTTGCCATTGAAAAACGTCCAGAAATGATTGAAGGTACTGACTGAATGAAAGGAGCTGGCATCTCACTCTCTTTGAATCTTCTTTATCATTCTAAGAGGAGCAGGAAAAAGCAAAAAATTTCAGAATTGCACCTTGCAATGCGGAGAAATTACTGTTTGTTCATTTACAATATTCATTGATTTTTGCCATTGAAAAACGTCCAGAAATGATTGAAGCTACTGACTCAATGAATGGAGCTGGCATCTCACTCTCTTTGAATCTTCTTTATCATGCTAAGAGGAGCAGGAAAAAGCAAAAAATTTCAGAATTGCACCTTGCAATGCGGAGAAATTACAGTTTGTGCATTTACAATATTCATTGATTTTTGCCATTGAAAAACGTCCAGAAATGATTGAAGCTACTGACTGAATGAAAGGAGCTGGCATCTCACTCTCTTTGAATCTTCTTTATCATGCTAAGAGGAGCAGGAAAAAGCAAAAAATTTCAGAATTGCACCTTGCAATGCGGAGAAATTACTGTTTGTGCATTTACAATATTCGTTGATTTTTGCCATTGAAAAACGTCCAGAAATGATTGAAGCTACTGACTGAATGAAAGGAGCTGGCATCTCACTCTCTTTGAATCTTCTTTATCATGCTAAGAGGAGCAGGAAAAAGCAAAAAATTTCAGAATTGCACCTTGCAATGCGGAGAAATTACAGTTTGTGCATTTACAATATTCATTGATTTTTGCCATTGAAAAACGTCCAGAAATGATTGAAGCTACTGACTGAATGAAAGGAGCTGGCATCTCACTCTCTTTGAATCTTCTTTATCATGCTAAGAGGAGCAGGAAAAAGCAAAAAATTTCAGAATTGCACCTTGCAATGCGGAGAAATTACTGTTTGTGCATTTACAATATTCATTGATTTTTGCGATTGAAAAACATCATGTTATTCATATACCAGAAATGATTGAAGCTACTGACTGAATGAAAGGAGCTGGCATCTCATTCTCTTTGAATCTTCTTTATCATGCTAAGAGGAGCAGGAAAAAGTAAAAAATTTCAGAATTGCACCTTGCAATGCGGAGAAATTACTGTTTGTGCATTTACAATATTCAATGATTTTTGCCATTGAAAAACGTCCAGAAATGATTGAAGCTACTGACTGAATGAAAGGAGCTGGCATCTCACTCTCTTTGAATCTTGTTTATCATGCTAAGAGGAGCAGGAAAAAGCAAAAAATTTCAGAATTGCACCTTGCAATGCGGAGAAATTACTGTTTGTGCATTTACAATATTCATTGATTTTTGCTATTGAAAAACATCATGTTATTCATATACCAGAAATGATTGAAGCTACTGACTGAATGAAAGGAGCTGGCATCTCACTCTCTTTGAATCTTCTTTATCATGCTAAGAGGAGCAGGAAAAAGCAAAAAATTTCAGAATTGCACCTTGCAATGCGGAGAAATTGCAGTTTGTGCATTTACAATATTCATTGATTTTTGCCATTGAAAAACGTCCAGAAATGATTGAAGCTACTGACTGAATGAAAGGAGCTGGCATCTCACTCTCTTTGAATCTTCTTTATCATGCTAAGAGGAGCAGGAAAAAGCAAAAAATTTCAGAATTGCACCTTGCAATGCGGAGAAATTACTGTTTGTGCATTTACAATATTCATTGATTTTTGCCATTGAAAAACATCATGTTATTCATATACCAGAAATGATTGAAGCTACTGACTGAATGAAAGGAGCTGGCATCTCACTCTCTTTGAATCTTCTTTATCATGCTAAGAGGAGCAGGAAAAAGCAAAAAATTTCAGAATTGCACCTTGCAATGCGGAGAAATTGCAGTTTGTGCATTTACAATATTCATTGATTTTTGCCATTGAAAAACGTCCAGAAATGATTGAAGCTACTGACTGAATGAAAGGAGCTGGCATCTCACTCTCTTTGAATCTTCTTTATCATGCTAAGAGGAGCAGGAAAAAGCAAAAAATTTCAGAATTGCACCTTGCAATGCGGAGAAATTACTGTTTGTGCATTTACAATATTCATTGATTTTTGCCATTGAAAAACGTCAAGAAATGATTGAAGCTACTGACTGAATGAAAGGAGCTGGCATCTCACTCTCTTTGAATCTTCTTTATCATGCTAAGAGGAGCAGGAAAAAGCAAAAAATTTCAGAATTGCACCTTGCAATGCGGAGAAATTACTGTTTGTGCATTTACAATATTCATTGATTTTTGCCATTGAAAAATGTCCAGAAATGATTGAAGCTACTGACTGAATGAAAGGAGCTGGCATCTCACTCTCTTTGAATCTTCTTTATCATGCTAAGAGGAGCAGGAAAAAGCAAAAAATTTCAGAATTGCGCCTTGCAATGCGGAGAAATTACTGTTTGTGCATTTACAAAATTCATTGATTTTTGCCATTGAAAAACATCATGTTATTCATATACCAGAAATGATTGAAGCTACTGACTGAAGGAAAGGATGTGGCATCTCACTCTCTTTGAATCTTCTTTGTCATGCTAAGAGGAGCAGGAAAAAGCAAAAAATTTCAGAATTGCACCTTGCAATGCGGAGAAATTACTGTTTGTGCATTTACAATATTCATTGATTTTTGCCATTGAAAAACGTCCAGAAATGATTGAAGCTACTGACTGAATGAAAGGAGCTGGCATCTCACTCTCTTTGAATCTTCTTTATCATGCTAAGAGGAGCAGGAAAAAGCAAAACATTTCAGAATTGCACCTTGCAATGCGGAGAAATTACTGTTTGTGCATTTACAATATTCATTGATTTTTGCGATTGAAAAACATCATGTTATTCATATACCAGAAATGATTGAAGCTACTGACTGAATGAAAGGAGCTGGCATCTCACTCTCTTTGAATCTTCTTTATCATGCTAAGAGGAGCAGGAAAAAGTAAAAAATTTCAGAATTGCACCTTGCAATGCGGAGAAATTACTGTTTGTGCATTTACAATATTCAATGATTTTTGCCATTGAAAAACGTCCAGAAATGATTGAAGCTACTGACTGAGTGAAAGGAGCTGGCATCTCACTCTCTTTGAATCTTCTTTATCATGCTAAGAGGATCAGGAAAAAGCAAAAAATTTCAGAATTGCACCTTGCAATGCGGAGAAATTACTGTTTGTGCATTTACAATATTCATTGATTTTTGCCATTGAAAAACGTCCAGAAATGATTGAAGCTACTGACTGAATGAAAGGAGCTGGCATCTCACTCTCTTTGAATCTTCTTTATCATGCTAAGAGGAGCAGGAAAAAGCAAAAAATTTCAGAATTGCACCTTGCAATGCGGAGAAATTACTGTTTGTGCATTTACAATATTCATTGATTTTTGCCATTGAAAAATGTCCAGAAATGATTGAAGCTACTGACTGAATGAAAGGAGCTGGCATCTCACTCTCTTTGAATCTTCTTTATCATGCTAAGAGGAGCAGGAAAAAGCAAAAAATTTCAGAATTGCGCCTTGCAATGCGGAGAAATTACTGTTTGTGCATTTACAAAATTCATTGATTTTTGCCATTGAAAAACATCATGTTATTCATATACCAGAAATGATTGAAGCTACTGACTGAAGGAAAGGATCTGGCATCTCACTCTCTTTGAATCTTCTTTGTCATGCTAAGAGGAGCAGGAAAAAGCAAAAAATTTCAGAATTGCACCTTGCAATGCGGAGAAATTACTGTTTGTGCATTTACAATATTCATTGATTTTTGCCATTGAAAAACGTCCAGAAATGATTGAAGCTACTGACTGAATGAAAGGAGCTGGCATCTCACTCTCTTTGAATCTTCTTTATCATGCTAAGAGGAGCAGGAAAAATCAAAACATTTCAGAATTGCACCTTGCAATGCGGAGAAATTACTGTTTGTGCATTTACAATATTCATTGATTTTTGCGATTGAAAAACATCATGTTATTCATATACCAGAAATGATTGAAGCTACTGACTGAATGAAAGGAGCTGGCATCTCACTCTCTTTGAAACTTCTTTATCATGCTAAGAGGAGCAGGAAAAAGTAAAAAATTTCAGAATTGCACCTTGCAATGCGGAGAAATTACTGTTTGTGCATTTACAATATTCAATGATTTTTGCCATTGAAAAACGTCCAGAAATGATTGAAGCTACTGACTGAATGAAAGGAGCTGGCATCTCACTCTCTTTGAATCTTCTTTATCATGCTAAGAGGAGCAGGAAAAAGCAAAAAATTTCAGAATTGCACCTTGCAATGCGGAGAAATTACTGTTTGTGCATTTACAATATTCATTGATTTTTGCCATTGAAAAACATCATGTTATTCATATACCAGAAATGATTGAAGCTACTGACTGAATGAAAGGAGCTGGCATCTCACTCTCTTTGAATGTTCTTTATCATGCTAAGAGGAGCAGGAAAAAGCAAAAAATTTCAGAATTGCACCTTGCAATGCGGAGAAATTGCAGTTTGTGCATTTACAATATTCATTGATTTTTGCCATTGAAAAACGTCCAGAAATGATTGAAGCTACTGACTGAATGAAAGGAGCTGGCATCTCACTCTCTTTGAATCTTCTTTATCATGCTAAGAGGAGCAGGAAAAAGCAAAAAATTTCAGAATTGCACCTTGCAATGCGGAGAAATTACTGTTTGTGCATTTACAATATTCATTGATTTTTGCCATTGAAAAACATCCAGAAATGATTGAAGCTACTGACTGAATGAAAGGAGCTGGCATCTCACTCTCTTTGAATCTTCTTTATCATGCTAAGAGGAGCAGGAAAAAGCAAAAAATTTCAGAATTGCGCCTTGCAATGCGGAGAAATTACTGTTTGTGCATTTACAAAATTCATTGATTTTTGCCATTGAAAAACATCATGTTATTCATATACCAGAAATGATTGAAGCTACTGACTGAAGGAAAGGATCTGGCATCTCACTCTCTTTGAATCTTCTTTGTCATGCTAAGAGGAGCAGGAAAAAGCAAAAAATTTCAGAATTGCACCTTGCAATGCGGAGAAATTACTGTTTGTGCATTTACAATATTCATTGATTTTTGCCATTGAAAAACGTCCAGAAATGATTGAAGCTACTGACTGAATGAAAGGAGCTGGCATCTCACTCTCTTTGAATCTTCTTTATCATGCTAAGAGGAGCAGGAAAAAGCAAAACATTTCAGAATTGCACCTTGCAATGCGGAGAAATTACTGTTTGTGCATTTACAATATTCATTGATTTTTGCGATTGAAAAACATCATGTTATTCATATACCAGAAATGATTGAAGCTACTGACTGAATGAAAGGAGCTGGCATCTCACTCTCTTTGAATCTTCTTTATCATGCTAAGAGGAGCAGGAAAAAGTAAAAAATTTCAGAATTGCACCTTGCAATGCGGAGAAATTACTGTTTGTGCATTTACAATATTCAATGATTTTTGCCATTGAAAAACGTCCAGAAATGATTGAAGCTACTGACTGAATGAAAGGAGCTGGCATCTCACTCTCTTTGAATCTTCTTTATCATGCTAAGAGGAGCAGGAAAAAGCAAAAAATTTCAGAATTGCACCTTGCAATGCGGAGAAATTACTGTTTGTGCATTTACAATATTCATTGATTTTTGCCATTGAAAAACGTCCAGAAATGATTGAAGCTACTGACTGAATGAAAGGAGCTGGCATCTCACTCTCTTTGAATCTTCTTTATCATGCTAAGAGGAGCAGGAAAAAGCAAAAAATTTCAGAATTGCACCTTGCAATGCGGAGAAATTACTGTTTGTGCATTTACAATATTCATTGATTTTTGCCATTGAAAAACATCATGTTATTCATATACCAGAAATGATTGAAGCTACTGACTGAATGAAAGGAGCTGGCATCTCACTCTCTTTGAATCTTCTTTATCATGCTAAGAGGAGCAGGAAAAAGTAAAAAATTTCAGAATTGCACCTTGCAATGCGGAGAAATTACTGTTTGTGCATTTATAATATTCATTGATTTTTGCCATTGAAAAACGTCCAGAAATGATTGAAGCTACTGACTGAACGAAAGGAGCTGGCATCTCACTCTCTTTGAATCTTCTTTATCATGCTAAGAGTAGCAGGAAAAAGCAAAAAATTTCAGAATTGCACCTTGCAATGCGGAGAAATTACTGTTTGTGCATTTACAATATTCATTGATTTTTGCCATTGAAAAACATCATGTTATTCATATACCAGAAATGTTTGAAGCTACTGACTGAATGAAAGGAGCTGGCATCTCACTCTCTTTGAATCTTCTTTATCATGCTAAGAGGAGCAGGAAAAAGCAAAAAATTTCAGAATTGCACCTTGCAATGCGGAGAAATTACTGTTTGTGCATTTACAATATTCAATGATTTTTGCCATTGAAAAACGTCCAGAAATGATTGAAGCTACTGACTGAATGAAAGGAGCTGGCATCTCACTCTCTTTGAATCTTGTTTATCATGCTAAGAGGAGCAGGAAAAAGCAAAAAAATTCAGAATTGCACCTTGCAATGCGGAGAAATTACTGTTTGTGCATTTACAATATTCATTGATTTTTGCCATTGAAAAACGTCCAGAAATGATTGAAGCTACTGACTGAATGAAAGGAGCTGGCATCTCACTCTCTTTGAATCTTCTTTATCATGCTAAGAGGAGCAGGAAAAAGCAAAAAATTTCAGAATTGCACCTTGCAATGCGGAGAAATTACTGTTTGTGCATTTACAATATTCATTGATTTTTGCTATTGAAAAACATCATGTTATTCATATACCAGAAATGATTGAAGCTACTGACTGAATGAAAGGAGCTGGCATCTCACTCTCTTTGAATCTTCTTTATCATGCTAAGAGGAGCAGGAAAAAGCAAAAAATTTCAGAATTGCACCTTGCAATGCGGAGAAATTATAGTTTGTGCATTTACAATATTCATTGATTTTTGCCATTGAAAAACGTCCAGAAATGATTGAAGCTACTGACTGAATGAAAGGAGCTGGCATCTCACTCTCTTTGAATCTTCTTTATCATGCTAAGAGGAGCAGGAAAAAGCAAAAAATTTCAGAATTGCACCTTGCAATGCGGAGAAATTACTGTTTGTGCATTTACAATATTCATTGATTTTTGCCATTGAAAAACGTCCAGAAATGATTGAAGCTACTGACTGAATGAAAGGAGCTGGCATCTCACTCTCTTTGAATCTTCTTTATCATGCTAAGAGGAGCAGGAAAAAGCAAAAAATTTCAGAATTGCACCTTGCAATGCGGAGAAATTACTGTTTGTGCATTTACAATATTCATTGATTTTTGCTATTGAAAAACATCATGTTATTCTTATACCAGAAATGATTGAAGCTACTGACTGAATGAAAGGAGCTGGCATCTCACTCTCTTTGAATCTTCTTTATCATGCTAAGAGGAGCAGGAAAAAGCAAAAAATTTCAGAATTGCACCTTGCAATGCGGAGAAATTACAGTTTGTGCATTTACAATATTCATTGATTTTTGCCATTGAAAAGCGTCCAGAAATGATTGAAGCTACTGACTGAATGAAAGGAGCTGGCATCTCACTCTCTTTGAATCTTCTTTATCATGCTAAGAGGAGCAGGAAAAAGCAAAAAATTTCAGAATTGCACCTTGCAATGCGGAGAAATTACTGTATGTGCATTTACAATATTCATTGATTTTTGCCATTGAAAAACGTCCAGAAATGATTGAAGGTACTGACTGAATGAAAGGAGCTGGCATCTCAATCTCTTTGAATCTTCTTTATCATGCTAAGAGGAGCAGGAAAAAGCAAAAAATTTCAGAATTGCACCTTGCAATGCGGAGAAATTACAGTTTGTGCATTTACAATATTCATTGATTTTTGCCATTGAAAAGCGTCCAGAAATGATTGAAGCTACTGACTGAATGAAAGGAGCTGGCATCTCACTCTCTTTGAATCTTCTTTATCATGCTAAGAGGAGCAGGAAAAAGCAAAAAATTTCAGAATTGCACCTTGCAATGCGGAGAAATTACTGTATGTGCATTTACAATATTCATTGATTTTTGCCATTGAAAAACGTCCAGAAATGATTGAAGGTACTGACTGAATGAAAGGAGCTGGCATCTCAATCTCTTTGAATCTTCTTTATCATGCTAAGAGGAGCAGGAAAAAGCAAAAAATTTCAGAATTGCACCTTGCAATGCGGAGAAATTACTGTTTGTGCATTTACAATATTCATTGATTTTTGCCATTGAAAAACGTCCAGAAATGATTGAAGCTACTGACTGAATGAAAGGAGCTGGCATCTCACTCTCTTTGAATCTTCTTTATCATGCTAAGAGGAGCAGGAAAAAGCAAAAAATTTCAGAATTGCACCTTGCAATGCGGAGAAATTACTGTTTGTGCATTTACAATATTCATTGATTTTTGCCATTGAAAAATGTCCAGAAATGATTGAAGCTACTGACTGAATGAAAGGAGCTGGCATCTCACTCTCTTTGAATCTTCTTTATCATGCTAAGAGGAGCAGGAAAAAGCAAAAAATTTCAGAATTGCGCCTTGCAATGCGGAGAAATTACTGTTTGTGCATTTACAAAATTCATTGATTTTTGCCATTGAAAAATATCATGTTATTCATATACCAGAAATGATTGATGTTTTTCAATGGCAAAAATCAATGAATATTGTAAATGCACAAACAGTAATTTCTCCGCATTGCAAGGTGCAATTCTGAAATTTTTTGCTTTTTCCTGCTAATCCTAGCATGATAAAGAAGATTCAAAGAGAGTGAGATGCCAGCTCCTTTCATTCAGTCAGTAGCTTCAAACATTTCTGGACGTTTTTCAATGGCAAAAATCAATGAATATTGTAAATGCACAAACAGTAATATCTCCACATTGCAAGGTGCAATTCTGAAATTTTTTGCTTTTTCCTGTTAATCCTAGCATGATAAAGAAGATTTAAAGAGAGTGAGATGCCAGCTCCTTTCATTCAGTCAGTAGCTTCAAACATTTCTGGTATATGAAAAACATGTTTTTCAATGGCAAAAATCAATGAATATTGTAAATGCACAAACAGTAATATCTCCACATTGCAAGGTGCAATTCTGAAATTTTTTGCTTTTTCCTGCTAATCCTAGCATGATAAAGAAGATTCAAAGAGAGTGAGATGCCAGCTCCTTTCATTCAGTCAGTAGCTTCAAACATTTCTGGTATATGAAAAACATGATTTTCAATGGCAAAAATCAATGAATATTGTAAATGCACAAACAGTAATATCTCCACATTGCAAGGTGCAATTCTGAAATTTTTTGCTTTTTCCTGCTAATCCTAGCATGATAAAGAAGATTCAAAGAGAGTGAGATGCCAGCTCCTTTCATTCAGTCAGTAGCTTCAAACATTTCTGGACGTTTTTCAATGGCAAAAATCAATGAATATTGTAAATGCACAAACAGTAATATCTCCACATTGCAAGGTGCAATTCTGAAATTTTTTGCTTTTTCCTGCTAATCCTAGCATGATAAAGAAGATTCAAAGAGAGTGAGATGCCAGCTCCTTTCATTCAGTCAGTAGCTTCAAACATTTCTGGACGTTTTTCAATGGCAAAAATCAATGAATATTGTAAATGCACAAACAGTAATATCTCCACATTGCAAGGTGCAATTCTGAAATTTTTTGCTTTTTCCTGTTAATCCTAGCATGATAAAGAAGATTCAAAGAGAGTGAGATGCCAGCTCCTTTCATTCAGTCAGTAGCTTCAAACATTTCTGGTATATGAAAAACATGTTTTTCAATGGCAAAAATCAATGAATATTGTAAATGCACAAACAGTAATATCTCCACATTGCAAGGTGCAATTCTGAAATTTTTTGTTTTTTCCTGTTAATCCTAGCATGATAAAGAAGATTCAAAGAGAGTGAGATGCCAGCTCCTTTCATTCAGTCAGTAGCTTCAAACATTTCTGGTATATGAAAAACATGTTTTTCAATGGCAAAAATCAATGAATATTGTAAATGCACAAACAGTAATATCTCCACATTGCAAGGTGCAATTCTGAAATTTTTTGCTTTTTCCTGCTAATCCTAGCATGATAAAGAAGATTCAAAGAGAGTGAGATGCCAGCTCCTTTCATTCAGTCAGTAGCTTCAAACATTTCTGGTATATGAAAAACATGTTTTTCAATGGCAAAAATCAATGAATATTGTAAATGCACAAACAGTAATATCTCCACATTGCAAGGTGCAATTCTGAAATTTTTTGCTTTTTCCTGCTAATCCTAGCATGATAAAGAAGATTCAAAGAGAGTGAGATGCCAGCTCCTTTCATTCAGTCAGTAGCTTCAAACATTTCTGGTATATGAAAAACATGTTTTTCAATGGCAAAAATCAATGAATATTGTAAATGCACAAACAGTAATATCTCCACATTGCAAGGTGCAATTCTGAAATTTTTTGCTTTTTCCTGCTAATCCTAGCATGATAAAGAAGATTCAAAGAGAGTGAGATGCCAGCTCCTTTCATTCAGTCAGTAGCTTCAAACATTTCTGGTATATGAAAAACATGTTTTTCAATGGCAAAAATCAATGAATATTGTAAATGCACAAACAGTAATATCTCCACATTGCAAGGTGCAATTCTGAAATTTTTAGCTTTTTCCTGTTAATCCTAGCATGATAAAGAAGATTCAAAGAGAGTGAGATGCCAGCTCCTTTCATTCAGTCAGTAGCTTCAAACATTTCTGGACGTTTTTCAATGGCAAAAATCAATGAATATTGTAAATGCACAAACAGTAAAATCTCCACATTGCAAGGTGCAATTCTGAAATTTTTTGCTTTTTCCTGTTAATCATAGCATGATAAAGAAGATTCAAAGAGAGTGAGATACCAGCTCCTTTCATTCAGTCAGTAGCTTCAAACATTTCTGGTATATGAAAAACATGTTTTTCAATGGCAAAAATCAATGAATATTGTAAATGCACAAACAGTAATATCTCCACATTGCAAGGTGCAATTCTGAAATTTTTTGCTTTTTCCTGCTAATCCTAGCATGATAAAGAAGATTCAAAGAGAGTGAGATGCCAGCTAATTTCATTCAGTCAGTAGCTTCAAACATTTCTGGACGTTTTTCAATGGCAAAAATCAATGAATATTGTAAATGCACAAACAGTAATATCTCCACATTGCAAGGTGCAATTCTGAAATTTTTTGCTTTTTCCTGCTAATCCTAGCATGATAAAGAAGATTCAAAGAGAGTGAGATGCCAGCTCCTTTCATTCAGTCAGTAGCTTCAAACATTTCTTGTATATGAAAAACATGTTTTTCAATGGCAAAAATCAATGAATATTGTAAATGCATAAACAGTAGTATCTCCACATTGCAAGGTGCAATTCTGAAATTTTTTGCTTTTTCCTGCTAATCCTAGCATGATAAAGAAGATTCAAAGAGAGTGAGATACCAGCTCCTTTCATTCAGTCAGTAGCTTCAAACATTTCTGGACGTTTTTCAATGGCAAAAATCAATGAATATTGTAAATGCACAAACAGTAATATCTCCACATTGCAAGGTGCAATTCTGAAATTTTTTGCTTTTTCCTGTTAATCCTAGCATGATAAAGAAGATTCAATGAGAGTGAGATGCCAGCTCCTTTCATTCAAGTCAGTAGCTTCAAACATTTCTGGTATATGAAAAACATGTTTTTCAATGGCAAAAATCAATGAATATTGTAAATGCACAAACAGTAATATCTCCACATTGCAAGGTGCAATTCTGAAATTTTTTGCTTTTTCCTGCTTATCCTAGCATGATAAAGAAGATTCAAAGAGAGTGAGATGCCAGCTCCTTTCATTCAGTCAGTAGCTTCAAACATTTCTGGTATATGAAAAACATGTTTTTCAATGGCAAAAATCAATGAATATTCTAAATGCACAAACAGTAATATCTCCACATTGCAAGGTGCAATTCTGAAATTTTTTTGCTTTTTCCTGCTAATCCTAGCATGATAAAGAAGATTCAAAGAGAGTGAGATGCCAGCTCCTTTCATTCAGTCAGTAGCTTCAAACATTTCTGGACGTTTTTCAATGGCAAAAATCAATGAATATTGTAAATGCACAAACAGTAATATCTCCACATTGCAAGGTGCAATTCTGAAATTTTTTGCTTTTTCCTGTTAATCCTAGCATGATAAAGAAGATTTAAAGAGAGTGAGATGCCAGCTCCTTTCATTCAGTCAGTAGCTTCAAACATTTCTGGTATATGAAAAACATGTTTTTCAATGGCAAAAATCAATGAATATTGTAAATGCACAAACAGTAATATCTCCACATTGCAAGGTGCAATTCTGAAATTTTTTGCTTTTTCCTGCTAATCCTAGCATGATAAAGAAGATTCAAAGAGAGTGAGATGCCAGCTCCTTTCATTCAGTCAGTAGCTTCAAACATTTCTGGTATATGAAAAACATGTTTTTCAATGGCAAAAATCAATGAATATTGTAAATGCACAAACAGTAATATCTCCACATTGCAAGGTGCAATTCTGAAATTTTTTGCTTTTTCCTGCTAATCCTAGCATGATAAAGAAGATTCAAAGAGAGTGAGATGCCAGCTCCTTTCATTCAGTCAGTAGCTTCAAACATTTCTGGACGTTTTTCAATGGCAAAAATCAATGAATATTGTAAATGCACAAACAGTAATATCTCCACATTGCAAGGTGCAATTCTGAAATTTTTTGCTTTTTCCTGCTAATCCTAGCATGATAAAGAAGATTCAAAGAGAGTGAGATGCCAGCTCCTTTCATTCAGTCAGTAGCTTCAAACATTTCTGGACGTTTTTCAATGGCAAAAATCAATGAATATCGTAAATGCACAAACAGTAATATCTCCACATTGCAAGGTGCAATTCTGAAATTTTTTGCTTTTTCCTGTTAATCCTAGCATGATAAAGAAGATTCAAAGAGAGTGAGATGCCAGCTCCTTTCATTCAGTCAGTAGCTTCAAACATTTCTGGTATATGAAAAACATGTTTTTCAATGGCAAAAATCAATGAATATTGTAAATGCACAAACAGTAATATCTCCACATTGCAAGGTGCAATTCTGAAATTTTTTGTTTTTTCCTGTTAATCCTAGCATGATAAAGAAGATTCAAAGAGAGTGAGATGCCAGCTCCTTTCATTCAGTCAGTAGCTTCAAACATTTCTGGTATATGAAAAACATGTTTTTCAATGGCAAAAATCAATGAATATTGTAAATGCACAAACAGTAATATCTCCACATTGCAAGGTGCAATTCTGAAATTTTTTGCTTTTTCCTGCTAATCCTAGCATGATAAAGAAGATTCAAAGAGAGTGAGATGCCAGCTCCTTTCATTCAGTCAGTAGCTTCAAACATTTCTGGTATATGAAAAACATGTTTTTCAATGGCAAAAATCAATGAATATTGTAAATGCACAAATAGTAATATCTCCACATTGCAAGGTGCAATTCTGAAATTTTTTGCTTTTTCCTGCTAATCCTAGCATGATAAAGAAGATTCAAAGAGAGTGAGATGCCAGCTCCTTTCATTCAGTCAGTAGCTTCAAACATTTCTGGTATATGAAAAACATGTTTTTCAATGGCAAAAATCAATGAATATTGTAAATGCACAAACAGTAATATCTCCACATTGCAAGGTGCAATTCTGAAATTTTTTGCTTTTTCCTGCTAATCCTAGCATGATAAAGAAGATTCAAAGAGAGTGAGATGCCAGCTCCTTTCATTCAGTCAGTAGCTTCAAACATTTCTGGTATATGAAAAACATGTTTTTCAATGGCAAAAATCAATGAATATTGTAAATGCACAAACAGTAATATCTCCACATTGCAAGGTGCAATTCTGAAATTTTTAGCTTTTTCCTGTTAATCCTAGCATGATAAAGAAGATTCAAAGAGAGTGAGATGCCAGCTCCTTTCATTCAGTCAGTAGCTTCAAACATTTCTGGACGTTTTTCAATGGCAAAAATCAATGAATATTGTAAATGCACAAACAGTAATATCTCCACATTGCAAGGTGCAATTCTGAAATTTTTTGCTTTTTCCTGTTAATCCTAGCATGATAAAGAAGATTCAAAGAGAGTGAGATACCAGCTCCTTTCATTCAGTCAGTAGCTTCAAACATTTCTGGTATATGAAAAACATGTTTTTCAATGGCAAAAATCAATGAATATTGTAAATGCACAAACAGTAATATCTCCACATTGCAAGGTGCAATTCTGAAATTTTTTGCTTTATCCTGCTAATCCTAGCATGATAAAGAAGATTCAAAGAGAGTGAGATGCCAGCTAATTTCATTCAGTCAGTAGCTTCAAACATTTCTGGACGTTTTTCAATGGCAAAAATCAATGAATATTGTAAATGCACAAACAGTAATATCTCCACATTGCAAGGTGCAATTCTGAATTTTTTTGCTTTTTCCTGCTAATCCTAGCATGATAAAGAAGATTCAAAGAGAGTGAGATGCCAGCTCCTTTCATTCAGTCAGTAGCTTCAAACATTTCTTGTATATGAAAAACATGTTTTTCAATGGCAAAAATCAATGAATATTGTAAATGCATAAACAGTAATATCTCCACATTGCAAGGTGCAATTCTGAAATTTTTTGCTTTTTCCTGCTAATCCTAGCATGATAAAGAAGATTCAAAGAGAGTGAGATACCAGCTCCTTTCATTCAGTCAGTAGCTTCAAACATTTCTGGACGTTTTTCAATGGCAAAAATCAATGAATATTGTAAATGCACAAACAGTAATATCTCCACATTGCAAGGTGCAATTCTGAAATTTTTTGCTTTTTCCTGTTAATCCTAGCATGATAAAGAAGATTCAAAGAGAGTGAGATGCCAGCTCCTTTCATTCAAGTCAGTAGCTTCAAACATTTCTGGTATATGAAAAACTTGTTTTTCAATGGCAAAAATCAATGAATATTGTAAATGCACAAACAGTAATATCTCCACATTGCAAGGTGCAATTCTGAAATTTTTTGCTTTTTCCTGCTTATCCTAGCATGATAAAGAAGATTCAAAGAGAGTGAGATGCCAGCTCCTTTCATTCAGTCAGTAGCTTCAAACATTTCTGGTATATGAAAAACATGTTTTTCAATGGCAAAAATCAATGAATATTGTAAATGCACAAACAGTAATATCTCCACATTGCAAGGTGCAATTCTGAAATTTTTTTGCTTTTTCCTGCTAATCCTAGCATGATAAAGAAGATTCAAAGAGAGTGAGATGCCAGCTCCTTTCATTCAGTCAGTAGCTTCAAACATTTCTGGACGTTTTTCAATGGCAAAATCAATGAATATTGTAAATGCACAAACAGTAATATCTCCACATTGCAAGGTGCAATTCTGAAATTTTTTGATTTTTCCTGTTAATCCTAGCATGATAAAGAAGATTCAAAGACAGTGAGATGCCAGCTCCTTTCATTCAGTCAGTAGCTTCAAACATTTCTGGTATATGAAAAACATGTTTTTCAATGGCAAAAATCAATGAATATTGTAAATGCACAAACAGTAATATCTCCACATTGCAAGGTGCAATTCTGAAATTTTTTGCTTTTTCCTGCTAATCCTAGCATGATAAAGAAGATTCAAAGAGAGTGAGATGCCAGCTCCTTTCATTCCGTCAGTAGCTTCAAACATTTCTGGTATATGAAAAACATGTTTTTCAATGGCAAAAATCAATGAATATTGTAAATGCACAAACAGTAATATCTCCACATTGCAAGGTGCAATTCTGAAATTTTTTGCTTTTTCCTGCTAATCCTAGCATGATAAAGAAGATTCAAAGAGAGTGAGATGCCAGCTCCTTTCATTCAGTCAGTAGCTTCAAACATTTCTGGACGTTTTTCAATGGCAAAATCAATGAATATTGTAAATGCACAAACAGTAATATCTCCACATTGCAAGGTGCAATTCTGAAATTTTTTGCTTTTTCCTGCTAATCCTAGCATGATAAAGAAGATTCAAAGAGAGTGAGATGCCAGCTAATTTCATTCAGTCAGTAGCTTCAAACATTTCTGGACGTTTTTCAATGGCAAAAATCAATGAATATTGTAAATGCACAAACAGTAATATCTCCACATTGCAAGGTGCAATTCTGAAATTTTTTGCTTTTTCCTGCTAATCCTAGCATGATAAAGAAGATTCAAAGAGAGTGAGATGCCAGCTCCTTTCATTCAGTCAGTAGCTTCAAACATTTCTTGTATATGAAAAACATGTTTTTCAATGGCAAAAATCAATGAATATTGTAAATGCACAAACAGTAATATCTCCACATTGCAAGGTGCAATTCTGAAATTTTTTGCTTTTTCCTGCTAATCCTAGCATGATAAAGAAGATTCAAAGAGAGTGAGATGCCAGCTCCTTTCATTCAGTCAGTAGCTTCAAACATTTCTGGACGTTTTTCAATGGCAAAATCAATGAATATTGTAAATGCACAAACAGTAATATCTCCACATTGCAAGGTGCAATTCTGAAATTTTTTGCTTTTTCCTGCTAATCCTAGCATGATAAAGAAGATTCAAAGAGAGTGAGATGCCAGCTAATTTCATTCAGTCAGTAGCTTCAAACATTTCTGGACGTTTTTCAATGGCAAAAATCAATGAATATTGTAAATGCACAAACAGTAATATCTCCACATTGCAAGGTGCAATTCTGAAATTTTTTGCTTTTTCCTGCTAATCCTAGCATGATAAAGAAGATTCAAAGAGAGTGAGATGCCAGCTCCTTTCATTCAGTCAGTAGCTTCAAACATTTCTTGTATATGAAAAACATGTTTTTCAATGGCAAAAATCAATGAATATTGTAAATGCACAAACAGTAATATCTCCACATTGCAAGGTGCAATTCTGAAATTTTTTGCTTTTTCCTGCTAATCCTAGCATGATAAAGAAGATTCAAAGAGAGTGAGATACCAGCTCCTTTCATTCAGTCAGTAGCTTCAAACATTTCTGGACGTTTTTCAATGGCAAAAATCAATGAATATTGTAAATGCACAAACAGTAATATCTCCACATTGCAAGGTGCAATTCTGAAATTTTTTGCTTTTTCCTGTTAATCCTAGCATGATAAAGAAGATTCAAAGAGAGTGAGATGCCAGCTCCTTTCATTCAAGTCAGTAGCTTCAAACATTTCTGGTATATGAAAAACATGTTTTTCAATGGCAAAAATCAATGAATATTGTAAATGCACAAACAGTAATATCTCCACATTGCAAGGTGCAATTCTGAAATTTTTTGCTTTTTCCTGCTTATCCTAGCATGATAAAGAAGATTCAAAGAGAGTGAGATGCCAGCTCCTTTCATTCAGTCAGTAGCTTCAAACATTTCTGGTATATGAAAAACATGTTTTTCAATGGCAAAAATCAATGAATATTGTAAATGCACAAACAGTAATATCTCCACATTGCAAGGTGCAATTCTGAAATTTTTTTGCTTTTTCCTGCTAATCCTAGCATGATAAAGAAGATTTAAAGAGAGTGAGATGCCAGCTCCTTTCATTCAGTCAGTAGCTTCAAACATTTCTGGACGTTTTTCAATGGCAAAATCAATGAATATTGTAAATGCACAAACAGTAATATCTCCACATTGCAAGGTGCAATTCTGAAATTTTTTGCTTTTTCCTGTTAATCCTAGCATGATAAAGAAGATTCAAAGACAGTGAGATGCCAGCTCCTTTCATTCAGTCAGTAGCTTCAAACATTTCTGGTATATGAAAAACATGTTTTTCAATGGCAAAAATCAATGAATATTGTAAATGCACAAACAGTAATATCTCCACATTGCAAGGTGCAATTCTGAAATTTTTTGCTTTTTCCTGCTAATCCTAGCATGATAAAGAAGATTCAAAGAGAGTGAGATGCCAGCTCCTTTCATTCCGTCAGTAGCTTCAAACATTTCTGGTATATGAAAAACATGTTTTTCAATGGCAAAAATCAATGAATATTGTAAATGCACAAACAGTAATATCTCCACATTGCAAGGTGCAATTCTGAAATTTTTTGCTTTTTCCTGCTAATCCTAGCATGATAAAGAAGATTCAAAGAGAGTGAGATGCCAGCTCCTTTCATTCAGTCAGTAGCTTCAAACATTTCTGGACGTTTTTCAATGGCAAAAATCAATGAATATTGTAAATGCACAAACAGTAATATCTCCACATTGCAAGGTGCAATTCTGAAATTTTTTGCTTTTTCCTGCTAATCCTAGCATGATAAAGAAGATTCAAAGAGAGTGAGATGCCAGCTCCTTTCATTCAGTCAGTAGCTTCAAACATTTCTTGTATATGAAAAACATGTTTTTCAATGGCAAAAATCAATGAATATTGTAAATGCACAAACAGCAATATCTCCACATTGCAAGGTGCAATTCTGAAATTTTTTGCTTTTTCCTGCTAATCCTAGCATGATAAAGAAGATTCAAAGAGAGTGAGATGCCAGCTCCTTTCATTCAGTCAGTAGCTTCAAACATTTCTGGACGTTTTTCAATGGCAAAAATCAATGAATATTGTAAATGCACAAACAGTAATATCTCCACATTGCAAGGTGCAATTCTGAAATTTTTTGCTTTTTCCTGTTAATCCTAGCATGATAAAGAAGATTCAAAGAGAGTGAGATGCCAGCTCCTTTCATTCAGTCAGTAGCTTCAAACATTTCTGGTATATGAAAAACATGTTTTTCAATGGCAAAAATCAATGAATATTGTAAATGCACAAACAGTAATATCTCCACATTGCAAGGTGCAATTCTGAAATTTTTTGCTTTTTCCTGCTAATCCTAGCATGATAAAGAAGATTCAAAGAGAGTGAGATGCCAGCTCCTTTCATTCAGTCAGTAGCTTCAAACATTTCTGGTATATGAAAAACATGTTTTTCAATGGCAAAAATCAATGAATATTGTAAATGCACAAACAGTAATATCTCCACATTGCAAGGTGCAATTCTGAAATTTTTTGCTTTTTCCTGCTAATCCAAGCATGATAAAGAAGATTCAAAGAGAGTGAGATGCCAGCTCCTTTCATTCAGTCAGTAGCTTCAAACATTTCTGGTATATGAATAACATGATGTTTTTCAATGGCAAAAATCAATGAATATTGTAAATGCACAAACAGTAATTTCTCCGCATTGCAAGGTGCAATTCTGAAATTTTTTGCTTTTTCCTGCTCCTCTTAGCATGATAAAGAAGATTCAAAGAGAGTGAGATGCCAGCTCCTTTCATTCAGTCAGTAGCTTCAAACATTTCTGGTATATGAATAACATGATGTTTTTCAATGGCAAAAATCAATGAATATTGTAAATGCACAAACAGTAATTTCTCCGCATTGCAAGGTGCAATTCTGAAATTTTTTGCTTTTTCCTGCTCCTCTTAGCATGATAAAGACGATTCAAAGAGAGTGAGATGCCAGCTCCTTTCATTCAGTCAGTAGCTTCAATCATTTCTGGACGTTTTTCAATGGCAAAAATCAATGAATATTGTAAATGCACAAACAGTAATTTCTCCGCATTGCAAGGTGCAATTCTGAAATTTTTTGCTTTTTCCTGCTCCTCTTAGCATGATAAAGAAAATTCAGAGTGAGATGCCAGCTGCTTTCATTCAGTCAGTAGCTTCAATCATTTCTGGACTTTTTTCAATGGCAAAAATCAATGAATATTGTAAATGCACAAACAGTAATATCTCCACATTGCAAGGTGCAATTCTGAAATTTTTTGCTTTTTCCTGTTAATCCTAGCATGATAAAGAAGATTCAAAGAGAGTGAGATGCCAGCTCCTTTCATTCAGTCAGTAGCTTCAAACATTTCTGGTATATGAAAAACATGTTTTTCAATGGCAAAAATCAAAGAATATTGTAAATGCACAAACAGTAATATCTCCACATTGCAAGGTGCAATTCTGAAATTTTTTGCTTTTTCCTGCTAATCCAAGCATGATAAAGAAGATTCAAAGAGAGTGAGATGCCAGCTCCTTTCATTCAGTCAGTAGCTTCAAACATTTCTGGTATATGAATAACATGATGTTTTTCAATGGCAAAAATCAATGAATATTGTAAATGCACAAACAGTAATTTCTCCGCATTGCAAGGTGCAATTCTGAAATTTTTTGCTTTTTCCTGCTCCTCTTAGCATTATAAAGAAGATTCAAAGAGAGTGAGATGCCAGCTCCTTTCATTCAGTCAGTAGCTTCAAACATTTCTGGTATATGAATAACATGATGTTTTTCAATGGCAAAAATCAATGAATATTGTAAATGCACAAACAGTAATTTCTCCGCATTGCAAGGTGCAATTCTGAAATTTTTTGCTTTTTCCTGCTCCTCTTAGCATGATAAAGACGATTCAAAGAGAGTGAGATGCCAGCTCCTTTCATTCAGTCAGTAGCTTCAATCATTTCTGGACGTTTTTCAATGGCAAAAATCAATGAATATTGTAAATGCACAAACAGTAATTTCTCCGCATTGCAAGGTGCAATTCTGAAATTTTTTGCTTTTTCCTGCTCCTCTTAGCATGATAAAGAAAATTCAGAGTGAGATGCCAGCTGCTTTCATTCAGTCAGTAGCTTCAATCATTTCTGGACGTTTTTCAATGGCAAAAATCAATGAATATTGTAAATGCACAAACAGTAATTTCTCCGCATTGCAAGGTGCAATTCTGAAATTTTTTGCTTTTTCCTGCTCCTCTTAGCATGATAAAGAAGATTCAAAGAGAGTGAGATGCCAGCTCCTTTCATTCAGTCAGTAGCTTCAAACATTTCTGGTATATGAATAACATGATGTTTTTCAATGGCAAAAATCAATGAATATTGTAAATGCACAAACAGTAATTTCTCCGCATTGCAAGGTGCAATTCTGAAATTTTTTACTTTTTCCTGCTCCTCTTAGCATGATAAAGAAGATTCAAAGAGAGTGAGATGCCAGCTCCTTTCGTTCAGTCAGTAGCTTCAATCATTTCTGGACGTTTTTCAAAGGCAAAAATCATTGAATATTGTAAATGCACAAACAGTAATTTCTCCGCATTGCAAGGTGCAATTCTGAAATTTTTTACTTTTTCCTGCTCCTCTTAGCATGATAAAGAAGATTCAAAGAGAGGGAGATGCCAGCTCCTTTTATTCAGTCAGTAGCTTCAATCATTTCTGGTATATGAATAACATGATGTTTTTCAATGGCAAAAATCAATGAATATTGTAAATGCACAAACAGTAATTTCTCCGCATTGCAAGGTGCAATTCTGAAGTTTTTTGCTTTTTCCTGCTCCTCTTAGCATGATAAAGAAGATTCAAAGAGAGTGAGATGCCAGCTCCTTTCATTCAGTCAGTAGCTTCAATCATTTCTGGACGTTTTTCAATGGCAAAAATCATTGAATATTGTAAATGCACAAACAGTAATTTCTCCGCATTGCAAGGTGCAATTCTGAAATTTTTTACTTTTTCCTGCTCCTCTTAGCATGATAAAGAAGATTCAAAGAGAGTGAGATGCCAGCTCCTTTCATTCAGTCAGTAGCTTCAATCATTTCTGGTATATGAATAACATGATGTTTTTCAATGTCAAAAATCAATGAATATTGTAAATGCACAAACAGTAATTTCTCCGCATTGCAAGGTGCAATTCTGAAATTTTTTGCTTTTTCCTGCTCCTCTTAGCATGATAAAGAAGATTCAAAGAGAGTGAGATGCCAGCTCCTTTCATTCAGTCAGTAGCTTCAATCATTTCTGGACGTTTTTCAATGGCAAAAATCAATGAATATTGTAAATGCACAAACAGTAATTTCTCCGCATTGCAAGGTGCAATTCTGAAATTTTTTGCTTTTTCCTGCTCCTCTTAGCATGATAAAGAAAATTCAGAGTGAGATGCCAGCTCCTTTCATTCAGTCAGTAGCTTCAATCATTTCTGGACGTTTTTCAATGGCAAAAATCAATGAATATTGTAAATGCACAAACAGTAATTTCTCCGCATTGCAAGGTGCAATTCTGAAATTTTTTGCTTTTTCCTGCTCCTCTTAGCATGATAAAGAAGATTCAAAGAGAGTGAGATGCCAGCTCCTTTCATTCAGTCAGTAGCTTCAAACATTTCTGGTATATGAATAACATGATGTTTTTCAATGGCAAAAATCAATGAATATTGTAAATGCACAAACAGTAATTTCTCCGCATTGCAAGGTGCAATTCTGAAATTTTTTGCTTTTTCCTGCTCCTCTTAGCATGATAAAGAAGATTCAAAGAGAGTGAGATGCCAGCTCCTTTCGTTCAGTCAGTAGCTTCAATCATTTCTGGACGTTTTTCAAAGGCAAAAATCATTGAATATTGTAAATGCACAAACAGTAATTTCTCCGCATTGCAAGGTGCAATTCTGAAATTTTTTACTTTTTCCTGCTCCTCTTAGCATGATAAAGAAGATTCAAAGAGAGTGAGATGCCAGCTCCTTTCATTCAGTCAGTAGCTTCAATCATTTCTGGTATATGAATAACATGATGTTTTTCAATGGCAAAAATCAATGAATATTGTAAATGCACAAACAGTAATTTCTCCGCATTGCAAGGTGCAATTCTGAAGTTTTTTGCTTTTTCCTGCTCCTCTTAGCATGATAAAGAAGATTCAAAGAGAGTGAGATGCCAGCTCCTTTCATTCAGTCAGTAGCTTCAATCATTTCTGGACGTTTTTCAATGGCAAAAATCATTGAATATTGTAAATGCACAAACAGTAATTTCTCCGCATTGCAAGGTGCAATTCTGAAATTTTTTACTTTTTCCTGCTCCTCTTAGCATGATAAAGAAGATTCAAAGAGAGTGAGATGCCAGCTCCTTTCATTCAGTCAGTAGCTTCAATCATTTCTGGTATATGAATAACATGATGTTTTTCAATGGCAAAAATCAATGAATATTGTAAATGCACAAACAGTAATTTCTCCGCATTGCAAGGTGCAATTCTGAAATTTTTTGCTTTTTCCTGCTCCTCTTAGCATAATAAAGAAGATTCAAAGAAAGTGAGATGCCAGCTCCTTTCATTCAGTCAGTAGCTTCAATCATTTCTGGACGTTTTTCAATGGCAAACATCAATGAATATTGTAAATGCACAAACAGTAATTTCTTCGCATTGCAAGGTGCAATTCTGAAATTTTTTGCTTTTTCCTGCTCCTCTTAGCATGATAAACAAGATTCAAAGAGAGTGAGATGCCAGCTCCTTTCATTCAGTCAGTAGCTTCAATCATTTCTGGACGTTTTTCAATGGCAAAAATCAATGAATATTGTAAATGCACAAACAGTAATTTCTCCGCATTGCAAGGTGCAATTCTGAAATTTTTTACTTTTTCCTGCTCCTCTTAGCATGATAAAGAAGATTCAAAGAGAGTGAGATGCCAGCTCCTTTCATTCAGTCAGTAGCTTCAAACATTCCTGGTATATGAATAACATAATGTTTTTCAATGGCAAAAATCAATGAATATTGTAAATGCACAAACAGTAATTTCTCCGCATTGCAAGGTGCAATTCTGAAATTTTTTGCTTTTTCCTGCTCCTCTTAGCATGATAAAGAAGATTCAAAGAGAGTGAGATGCCAGCTCCTTTCATTCAGTCAGTAGCTTCAATCATTTCTGGACGTGTTTCAATTGCAAAAATCAATGAATATTGTAAATGCACAAACAGTAATTTCTCCGCATTGCAAGGTGCAATTCTGAAATTTTTTGCTTTTTCCTGCTCCTCTTAGCATGATAAAGAAGATTCAAAGAGAGTGAGATGCCAGCTCCTTTCATTCAGTCAGTAGCTTCAAACATTTCTGGTATATGAATAACATGATGTTTTTCAATGGCAAAAATCAATGAATATTGTAAATGCACAAACAGTAATTTCTCCGCATTGCAAGGTGCAATTCTGAAATTTGTTGCTTTTTCCTGCTCCTCTTAGCATGATAAAGAAGATTCAAAGAGAGTGAGATGCCAGCTCCTTTCATTCAGTCAGTAGCATCAATCATTTCTGGTATATGAATAACATGATGTTTTTCAATGGCAAAAATCAATGAATATTGTAAATGCACAAACAGTAATTTCTCCGCATTGCAAGGTGCAATTCTGAAATTTTTTGCTTTTTCCTGCTCCTCTTAGCATGATAAAGAAGATTCAAAGAGAGTGAGATGCCAGCTCCTTTCGTTCAGTCAGTAGCTTCAATCATTTCTGGACGTTTTTCAAAGGCAAAAAATCATTGAATATTGTAAATGCACAAACAGTAATTTCTCCGCATTGCAAGGTGCAATTCTGAAATTTTTTACTTTTTCCTGCTCCTCTTAGCATGATAAAGAAGATTCAAAGAGAGTGAGATGCCAGCTCCTTTCATTCAGTCAGTAGCTTCAATCATTTCTGGTATATGAATAACATGATGTTTTTCAATGGCAAAAATCAATGAATATTGTAAATGCACAAACAGTAATTTCTCCGCATTGCAAGGTGCAATTCTGAAATTTTTTGCTTTTTCCTGCTCCTCTTAGCATGATAAAGAAGATTCAAAGAGAGTGAGATGCCAGCTCCTTTCATTCAGTCAGTAGCTTCAATCATTTCTGGACGTTTTTCAAAGGCAAAAATCATTGAATATTGTAAGTGCACAAACAGTAATTTCTCCGCATTGCAAGGTGCAATTCTGAAATTTTTTACTTTTTCCTGCTCCTCTTAGCATGATAAAGAAGATTCAAAGAGAGTGAGATGCCAGCTCCTTTCATTCAGTCAGTAGCTTCAATCATTTCTGGTATATGAATAACATGATGTTTTTCAATGGCAAAAATCAATGAATATTGTAAATGCACAAACAGTAATTTCTCCGCATTGCAAGGTGCAATTCTGAAATTTTTTGCTTTTTCCTGCTCCTCTTAGCATGATAAAGAAGATTCAAAGAGAGTGAGATGCCAGCTCCTTTCATTCAGTCAGTAGCTTCAATCATTTCTGGACGTTTTTCAATGGCAAAAATCAATGAATATTGTAAATGCACAAACAGTAATTTCTCCGCATTGCAAGGTGCAATTCTGAAATTTTTTGCTTTTTCCTGCTCCTCTTAGCATGATAAACAAGATTAAAAGAGAGTGAGATGCCAGCTCCTTTCATTCAGTCAGTAGCTTCAATCATTTCTGGACGTTTTTCAATGGCAAAAATCAATGAATATTGTAAATGCACAAACAGTAATTTCTCCGCATTGCAAGGTGCAATTCTGAAATTTTTTGCTTTTTCCTGCTCCTCTTAGCATGATAAAGAAGATTCAAAGAGAGTGAGATGCCAGCTCCTTTCATTCAGTCAGTAGCTTCAAACATTCCTGGTATATGAATAACATGATGTTTTTCAATGGCAAAAATCAATGAATATTGTAAATGCACAAACAGTAATTTCTCCGCATTGCAAGGTGCAATTCTGAAATTTTTTGCTTTTTCCTGCTCCTCTTAGCATGATAAAGAAGATTCAAAGAGAGTGAGATGCCAGCTCCTTTCATTCAGTCAGTAGCTTCAATCATTTCTGGACGTTTTTCAATTGCAAAAATCAATGAATATTGTAAATGCACAAACAGTAATTTCTCCGCATTGCAGGGTGCAACTCTGAAATTTTTTGCTTTTTCCTGCTCCTCTTAGCATGATAAAGAAGATTCAAAGAGAGTGAGATGCCAGCTCCTTTCATTCAGTCAGTAGCTTCAATCATTTCTGGTATATGAATAACGTGATGTTTTTCAATGGCAAAAATCAATGAATATTGTAAATGCACAAACAGTAATTTCTCCGCATTGCAAGGTGCAATTCTGAAATTTTTTGCTTTTTCCTGCTCCTCTTAGCATGATAAAGAAGATTCAAAGAGAGTGAGATGCCAGCTCCTTTCATTCAGTCAGTAGCTTCAAACATTTCTGGTATATGAATAACATGATGTTTTTCAATGGCAAAAATCAATGAATATTGTAAATGCACAAACAGTAATTTCTCCGCATTGCAAGGTGCAATTCTGAAATTTTTTGCTTTTTCCTGCTCCTCTTAGCATGATAAAGAAGATTCAAGGAGAGTGAGATGCCAGCTCCTTTCATTCAGTCAGTAGCTTCAAACATTTCTGGTATATGAATAACATGATGTTTTTCAATGGCAAAAATCAATGAATATTGTAAATGCACAAACAGTAATTTCTCCGCATTGCAAGGTGCAATTCTGAAATTTTTTGCTTTTTCCTGCTCCTCTTAGCATGATAAAGAAGATTCAAAGAGAGTGAGATGCCAGCTCCTTTCATTCAGTCAGTAGCTTCAAACATTTCTGGTATATGAATAACATGATGTTTTTCAATGGCAAAAATCAATGAATATTGTAAATGCACAAACAGTAATTTCTCCGCATTGCAAGGTGCAATTCTGAAATTTGTTGCTTTTTCCTGCTCCTCTTAGCATGATAAAGAAGATTCAAAGAGAGTGAGATGCCAGCTCCTTTCATTCAGTCAGTAGCATCAATCATTTCTGGTATATGAATAACATGATGTTTTTCAATGGCAAAAATCAATGAATATTGTAAATGCACAAACAGTAATTTCTCCGCATTGCAAGGTGCAATTCTGAAATTTTTTGCTTTTTCCTGCTCCTCTTAGCATGATAAAGAAGATTCAAAGAGAGTGAGATGCCAGCTCCTTTCGTTCAGTCAGTAGCTTCAATCATTTCTGGACGTTTTTCAAAGGCAAAAAATCATTGAATATTGTAAATGCACAAACAGTAATTTCTCCGCATTGCAAGGTGCAATTCTGAAATTTTTTACTTTTTCCTGCTCCTCTTAGCATGATAAAGAAGATTCAAAGAGAGTGAGATGCCAGCTCCTTTCATTCAGTCAGTAGCTTCAATCATTTCTGGTATATGAATAACATGATGTTTTTCAATGGCAAAAATCAATGAATATTGTAAATGCACAAACAGTAATTTCTCCGCATTGCAAGGTGCAATTCTGAAATTTTTTGCTTTTTCCTGCTCCTCTTAGCATGATAAAGAAGATTCAAAGAGAGTGAGATGCCAGCTCCTTTCATTCAGTCAGTAGCTTCAATCATTTCTGGACGTTTTTCAAAGGCAAAAATCATTGAATATTGTAAGTGCACAAACAGTAATTTCTCCGCATTGCAAGGTGCAATTCTGAAATTTTTTACTTTTTCCTGCTCCTCTTAGCATGATAAAGAAGATTCAAAGAGAGTGAGATGCCAGCTCCTTTCATTCAGTCAGTAGCTTCAATCATTTCTGGTATATGAATAACATGATGTTTTTCAATGGCAAAAATCAATGAATATTGTAAATGCACAAACAGTAATTTCTCCGCATTGCAAGGTGCAATTCTGAAATTTTTTGCTTTTTCCTGCTCCTCTTAGCATGATAAAGAAGATTCAAAGAGAGTGAGATGCCAGCTCCTTTCATTCAGTCAGTAGCTTCAATCATTTCTGGACGTTTTTCAATGGCAAAAATCAATGAATATTGTAAATGCACAAACAGTAATTTCTCCGCATTGCAAGGTGCAATTCTGAAATTTTTTGCTTTTTCCTGCTCCTCTTAGCATGATAAACAAGATTAAAAGAGAGTGAGATGCCAGCTCCTTTCATTCAGTCAGTAGCTTCAATCATTTCTGGACGTTTTTCAATGGCAAAAATCAATGAATATTGTAAATGCACAAACAGTAATTTCTCCGCATTGCAAGGTGCAATTCTGAAATTTTTTGCTTTTTCCTGCTCCTCTTAGCATGATAAAGAAGATTCAAAGAGAGTGAGATGCCAGCTCCTTTCATTCAGTCAGTAGCTTCAAACATTCCTGGTATATGAATAACATGATGTTTTTCAATGGCAAAAATCAATGAATATTGTAAATGCACAAACAGTAATTTCTCCGCATTGCAAGGTGCAATTCTGAAATTTTTTGCTTTTTCCTGCTCCTCTTAGCATGATAAAGAAGATTCAAAGAGAGTGAGATGCCAGCTCCTTTCATTCAGTCAGTAGCTTCAATCATTTCTGGACGTTTTTCAATTGCAAAAATCAATGAATATTGTAAATGCACAAACAGTAATTTCTCCGCATTGCAGGGTGCAACTCTGAAATTTTTTGCTTTTTCCTGCTCCTCTTAGCATGATAAAGAAGATTCAAAGAGAGTGAGATGCCAGCTCCTTTCATTCAGTCAGTAGCTTCAATCATTTCTGGTATATGAATAACGTGATGTTTTTCAATGGCAAAAATCAATGAATATTGTAAATGCACAAACAGTAATTTCTCCGCATTGCAAGGTGCAATTCTGAAATTTTTTGCTTTTTCCTGCTCCTCTTAGCATGATAAAGAAGATTCAAAGAGAGTGAGATGCCAGCTCCTTTCATTCAGTCAGTAGCTTCAAACATTTCTGGTATATGAATAACATGATGTTTTTCAATGGCAAAAATCAATGAATATTGTAAATGCACAAACAGTAATTTCTCCGCATTGCAAGGTGCAATTCTGAAATTTTTTGCTTTTTCCTGCTCCTCTTAGCATGATAAAGAAGATTCAAGGAGAGTGAGATGCCAGCTCCTTTCATTCAGTCAGTAGCTTCAAACATTTCTGGTATATGAATAACATGATGTTTTTCAATGGCAAAAATCAATGAATATTGTAAATGCACAAACAGTAATTTCTCCGCATTGCAAGGTGCAATTCTGAAATTTTTTGCTTTATCCTGCTCCTCTTAGCATGATAAAGAAGATTCAAAGAGAGTGAGATGCCAGCTCCTTTCATTCAGTCAGTAGCTTCAATCATTTCTGGACGTTTTTCAATGGCAAAAATCATTGAATATTGTAAATGCACAAACAGTAATTTCTCCGCATTGCAAGGTGCAATTCTGAAATTTTTTACTTTTTCCTGCTCCTCTTAGCATGATAAAGAAGATTCAAAGAGAGTGAGATGCCAGCTCCTTTCATTCAGTCAGTAGCTTCAATCATTTCTGGTATATGAATAACATGATGTTTTTCAATGGCAAAAATCAATGAATATTGTAAATGCACAAACAGTAATTTCTCCGCATTGCAAGTTGCAATTCTGAGATTTTTTGCTTTTTCCTGCTCCTCTTAGCATGATAAAGAAGATTCAAAGAGAGTGAGATGACAGCTCCTTTCATTCAGTCAGTAGCTTCAATCATTTCTGGACGTTTTTCAATGGCAAAAATCAATGAATATTCTAAATGCACAAACAGTAATTTCTCCGCATTGCAAGGTGCAATTCTGAAATTTTTTGCTTTTTCCTGCTCCTCTTAGCATGATAAACAAGATTCAAAGAGAGTGAGATGCCAGCTCCTTTCATTCAGTCAGTAGCTTCAATCATTTCTGGACGTTTTTCAATGGCAAAAATCAATGAATATTGTAAATGCACAAACAGTAATTTCTCCGCATTGCAAGGTGCAATTCTGAAATTTTTTGCTTTTTCCTGCTCCTCTTAGCATGATAAAGAAGATTCAAAGAGAGTGAGAAGCCAGCTCCTTTCATTCAGTCAGTAGCTTCAATCATTTCTGGACGTTTTTCAATTGCAAAAATCAATGAATATTGTAAATGCACAAACAGTAATTTCTCCGCATTGCAAGGTGCAATTCTGAAATTTTTTGCTTTTTCCTGCTCCTCTTAGCATGATAAAGAAGATTCAAAGAGAGTGAGATGCCAGCTCCTTTCATTCAGTCAGTAGCTTCAATCATTTCTGGTATATGAATAACATGATGTTTTTCAATGGCAAAAATCAATGAATATTGTAAATGCACAAACAGTAATTTCTCCGCATTGCAAGGTGCAATTCTGAATTTTTTTGCTTTTTCCTGCTCCTCTTAGCATGATAAAGAAGATTCAAAGAGAGTGAGATGCCAGCTCCTTTCATTCAGTCAGTAGCTTCAATCATTTCTGGACGTTTTTCAATGGCAAAAATCAATGAATATTGTAAATGCACAAACAGTAATTTCTCCGCATTGCAAGGTGCAATTCTGAAATTTTTTGCTTTTTCCTGCTCCTCTTAGCATGATAAAGAAGATTCAAAGAGAGTGAGATGCCAGCTCCTTTCATTCAGTCAGTAGCTTCAATCATTTCTGGACGTTTTTCAATGGCAAAAATCAATGAATATTGTAAATGCACAAACAGTAATTTCTCCGCATTGCAAGGTGCAATTCTGAAATTTTTTGCTTTTTCCTGCTCCTCTTAGCATGATAAAAAAGATTCAAAGAGAGTGAGATGCAAGCTCCTTTCATTCAGTCAGTAGCTTCAAACATTTCTGGTATATGAATAACATGATGTTTTTCAATGGCAAAAATCAATGAATATTGTAAATGCACAAACAGTAATTTCTCCGCATTGCAAGGTGCAATTCTGAATTTTTTTGCTTTTTCCTGCTCCTCTTAGCATGATAAAGAAGATTCAAAGAGAGTGAGACGCCAGCTCCTTTCGTTCAGTCAGTAGCTTCAATCATTTCTGGACGTTTTTCAATGGCAAAAATCATTGAATATTGTAAATGCACAAACAGTAATTTCTCCGCATTGCAAGGTGCAATTCTGAAATTTTTTACTTTTTCCTGCTCCTCTTAGCATGATAAAGAAGATTCAAAGAGAGTGAGATGCCAGCTCCTTTCATTCAGTCAGTAGCTTCAATCATTTCTGGTATATGAATAACATGATGTTTTTCAATGGCAAAAATCAATGAATATTGTAAATGCACAAACAGTAATTTCTCCGCATTGCAAGGTGCAATTCTGAAATTTTTTGCTTTTTCCTGCTCGTCTTAGCATGATAAAGAAGATTCAAAGAGAGTGAGATGCCAGCTCCTTTCATTCAGTCAGTAGCTTCAATCATTTCTGGACGTTTTTCAATGGCAAAAATCAACGAATATTGTAAATGCACAAACAGTAATTTCTCCGCATTGCAAGGTGCAATTCTGAAATTTTTTGCTTTTTCCTGCTCCTCTTAGCATGATAAAGAAGATTCAAAGAGAGTGAGATGCCAGCTCCTTACATTCAGTCAGTAGCTTCAATCATTTCTGGTAAATGAATAACATGATGTTTTTCAATGGCAAAAATCAATGAATTTTGTAAATGCACAAACAGTAATTTCTCCGCATTGCAAGGCGCAATTCTGAAATTTTTTGCTTTTTCCTGCTCCTCTTAGCATGATAAAGAAGATTCAAAGAGAGTGAGATGCCAGCTCCTTTCAATCAGTCAGTAGCTTCAATCATTTCTGGACGTTTTTCAATGGCAAAAATCAATGAATATTGTAAATGCACAAACAGTAATTTCTCCGCATTGCAAGGTGCAATTCTGAAATTTTTTGCTTTTTCCTGCTCCTCTTAGCATGATAAAGAAGATTCAAAGAGAGTGAGATGCCAGCTCCTTTCATTCAGTCAGTAGCTTCAATCATTTCTGGACGTTTTTCAATGGCAAAAATCAATGAATATTGTAAATGCACAAACAGTAATTTTTCCGCATTGCAAGGTGCAATTCTGAAATTTTTTGCTTATTCCTGCTCCTCTTAGCATGATAAAGAAGATTCAAAGAGAGTGAGGTGCCAGCTCCTTTCATTCAGTCAGTAGCTTCAAACATTTCTGGTATATGAATAACGTTTTTCAATGGCAAAAATCAATGAATATTGTAAATGCACAAACAGTTATTTCTCCGCATTGCAAGGTGCAATTCTGAAATTTTTTGCTTTTTCCTGCTCCTCTTAGCATGATAAAGAAGATTCAAAGAGAGTGAGATGCCAGCTCCTTTCATTCAGTCAGTAGCTTCAATCATTTCTGGACGTTTTTCAATGGCAAAAATCAATGAATATTGTAAATGCACAAACAGTAATTTCTCCGCATTGCAAGGTGCAATTCTGAAATTTTTTGCTTTTTCCTGCTCCTCTTAGCATGATAAAGAAGATTCAAAGAGAGTGAGATGCCAGCTCCTTTCATTCAGTCAGTAGCTTCAATCATTTCTGGACGTTTTTCAATGGCAAAAATCAATGAATATTGTAAATGCACAAACAGTAATTTCTCCGCATTGCAAGGTGCAATTCTGAAATTTTTTGCTTTTTCCTGCTCCTCTTAGCATGATAAAGAAGATTCAAAGAGAGTGAGATGCCAGCTCCTTTCATTCAGTCAGTAGCTTCAATCATTTCTGGACGGTTTTCAATGGCAAAAATCAATGAATATTGTAAATGCACAAACAGTAATTTCTCCGCATTGCAAGGTGCAATTCTGAAATTTTTGCTTTTTCCTGCTCCTCTTAGCATGATAAAGAAGATTCAAAGAGAGTGAGGTGCCAGCTCCTTTCATTCAGTCAGTAGCTTCAAACATTTCTGGTATATGAATAACATGTTTTTCAATGGCAAAAATCAATGAATATTGTAAATACACAAACAGTAATTTCTCCGCATTGCAAGGAGCAATTCTGAAATTTTTTGCTTTTTCCTGCTCCTCTTAGCATGATAAAGAAGATTCAAAGAGAGTGAGATGCCAGCTCCTTTCATTCAGTCAGTAGCTTCAATCATTTCTGGACGTTTTTCAATGGCAAAAATCAATGAATATTGTAAATGCACAAACTGTAATTTCTCCGCATTGCAAGGTGCAATTCTGAAATTTTTTGCTTTTTCCTGCTCCTCTTAGCATGATAAAGAAGATTCAAAGAGAGTGAGATGCCAGCTCTTTTCATTCAGTCAGTAGCTTCAATCATTTCTGGACGTTTTTCAATGGCAAAAATCAATGAATATTGTAAATGCACAAACAGTAATTTCTCCGCATTGCAAGGTGCAATTCTGAAATTTTTTGCTTTTTCCTGCTCCTCTTAGCATGATAAAGAAGATTCAAAGAGAGTGAGATGCCAGCTCCTTTCATTCAATCAGTAGCTTCAAACATTTCTGGTATATGAATAACATGATGTTTTTCAATGCCAAAAATCAATGAATATTGTAAATGCACAAACAGTAATTTCTCCGCATTGCAAGGTGCAATTCTGAAATTTTTTGCTTTTTCCTGCTCCTCTTAGCATGATAAAGAAGATTCAAAGAGAGTGAGATGCCAGCTCCTTTCATTCAGTCAGTAGCTTCAATCATTTCTGGACGTTTTTCAATGGCAAAAATCAATGAATATTGTAAATGCACAAACAGTAATTTCTCCGCATTGCAAGGTGCAATTCTGAAATTTTTTGCTTTTTCCTGCTCCTCTTAGCATGATAAAGAAGATTCAAAGAGAGTGAGATGCCAGCTCCTTACATTCAGTCAGTAGCTTCAATCATTTCTGGTAAATGAATAACATGATGTTTTTCAATGGCAAAAATCAATGAATTTTGTAAATGCACAAACAGTAATTTCTCCGCATTGCAAGGCGCAATTCTGAAATTTTTTGCTTTTTTCTGCTCCTCTTAGCATGATAAAGAAGATTCAAAGAGAGTGAGATGCCAGCTCCTTTCAATCAGTCAGTAGCTTCAATCATTTCTGGACGTTTTTCAATGGCAAAAATCAATGAATATTGTAAATGCACAAACAGTAATTTCTCCGCATTGCAAGGTGCAATTCTGAAATTTTTTGCTTTTTCCTGCTCCTCTTAGCATGATAAAGAAGATTCAAAGAGAGTGAGATGCCAGCTCCTTTCATTCAGTCAGTAGCTTCAATCATTTCTGGACGTTTTTCAATGGCAAAAATCAATGAATATTGTAAATGCACAAACAGTAATTTTTCCGCATTGCAAGGTGCAATTCTGAAATTTTTTGCTTATTCCTGCTCCTCTTAGCATGATAAAGAAGATTCAAAGAGAGTGAGGTGCCAGCTCCTTTCATTCAGTCAGTAGCTTCAAACATTTCTGGTATATGAATAACGTTTTTCAATGGCAAAAATCAATGAATATTGTAAATGCACAAACAGTTATTTCCCTTCATTGCAAGGTGCAATTCTGAAATTTTTTGCTTTTTCCTGCTCCTCTTAGCATGATAAAGAAGATTCAAAGAGAGTGAGATGCCAGCTCCTTTCATTCAGTCAGTAGCTTCAATCATTTCTGGACGTTTTTCAATGGCAAAAATCAATGAATATTGTAAATGCACAAACAGTAATTTCTCCGCATTGCAAGGTGCAATTCTGAAATTTTTTGCTTTTTCCTGCTCCTCTTAGCATGATAAAGAAGATTCAAAGAGAGTGAGATGCCAGCTCCTTTCATTCAGTCAGTAGCTTCAATCATTTCTGGACGTTTTTCAATGGCAAAAATCAATGAATATTGTAAATGCACAAACAGTAATTTCTCCGCATTGCAAGGTGCAATTCTGAAATTTTTGCTTTTTCCTGCTCCTCTTAGCATGATAAAGAAGATTCAAAGAGAGTGAGGTGCCAGCTCCTTTCATTCAGTCAGTAGCTTCAAACATTTCTGGTATATGAATAACATGTTTTTCAATGGCAAAAATCAATGAATATTGTAAATGCACAAACAGTAATTTCTCCGCATTGCAAGGAGCAATTCTGAAATTTTTTGCTTTTTCCTGCTCCTGTTAGCATGATAAAGAAGATTCAAAGAGAGTGAGATGCCAGCTCCTTTCATTCAGTCAGTAGCTTCAATCATTTCTGGACGTTTTTCAATGGCAAAAATCAATGAATATTGTAAATGCACAAACTGTAATTTCTCCGCATTGCAAGGTGCAATTCTGAAATTTTTTGCTTTTTCCTGCTCCTCTTAGCATGATAAAGAAGTTTCAAAGAGAGTGAAATGCCAGCTCTTTTCATTCAGTCAGTAGCTTCAATCATTTCTGGACGTTTTTCAATGGCAAAAATCAATGAATATTGTAAATGCACAAACAGTAATTTCTCCGCATTGCAAGGTGCAATTCTGAAATTTTTTGCTTTTTCCTGCTCCTCTTAGCATGATAAAGAAGATTCAAAGAGAGTGAGATGCCAGCTCCTTTCATTCAATCAGTAGCTTCAAACATTTCTGGTATATGAATAACATGATGTTTTTCAATGGCAAAAATCAATGAATATTGTAAATGCACAAACAGTAATTTCTCCGCATTGCAAGGTGCAATTCTGAAATTTTTTGCTTTTTCCTGCTCCTCTTAGCATGATAAAGAAGATTCAAAGAGAGTGAGATGCCAGCTCCTTTCATTCAGTCAGTAGCTTCAATCATTTCTGGACGTTTTTCAATGGCAAAAATCAATGAATATTGTAAATGCACAAACAGTAATTTCTCCGCATTGCAAGGTGCAATTCTGAAATTTTTTGCTTTTTCCTGCTCCTCTTAGCATGATAAAGAAGATTCAAAGAGAGTGAGGTGCCAGGTCCTTTCATTCAGTCAGTAGCTTCAAACATTTCTGGTATATGAATAACATGTTTTTCAATGGCAAAAATCAATGAATATTGTAAATGCACAAACTGTAATTTCTCCGCATTGCAAGGTGCAATTCTGAAATTTTTTGCTTTTTCCTGCTCCTCTTAGCATGATAAAGAAAATTCAAAGAGAGTGAGATGCCAGCTCCTTTCATTCAGTCAGTAGCTTCAATCATTTCTGGACGTTTTTCAATGGCAAAAATCAATGAATATTGTAAATGCACAAACAGTAATTTCTCCGCATTGCAAGGTGCAATTCTGAAATTTTTTGCTTTTTCCTGCTCCTCTTAGCATGATAAAGAAGATTCAAAGAGAGTGAGATGCCAGCTCCTTTCATTCAGTCAGTAGCTTCAATCATTTCTGGACGTTTTTCAATGGCAAAAATCAATGAATATTGTAAATGCACAAACTGTAATTTCTCCGCATTGTAAGGTGCAATTCTGAAATTTTTTGCTTTTTCCTGCTCCTCTTAGCATGATAAAGAAGATTCAAAGAGAGTGAGATGCCAGCTCCTTTCATTCAGTCAGTAGCTTCAATCATTTCTGGACGTTTTTCAATGGCAAAAATCAATGAATATTGTAAATGCACAAACAGTAATTTCTCCGCATTGCAAGGTGCAATTCTGAAATTTTTTGCTTTTTCCTGCTCCCCTTAGCATGATAAAGAAGATTCAAAGAGAGTGAGATGCCAGCTCCTTTCATTCAGTCAGTAGCTTCAATCATTTCTGGACGTTTTTCAATGGCAAAAATCAATGAATATTGTAAATGCACAAACAGAAATTTCTCCGCATTGCAAGGTGCAATTCTGAAATTTTTTGCTTTTTCCTGCTCCTCTTAGCATGATAAAGAAGATTCAAAGAGAGTGAGATGCCAGCTCCTTTCATTCAGTCAGTAGCTTCAAACATTTCTGGTATATGAATAACATGATGTTTTTCAATGGCAAAAATCAATGAATATTGTAAATGCACAAACAGTAATTTCTCCGCATTGCAAGGTGCAATTCTGAAATTTTTGCTTTTTCCTGCTCCTCTTAGCATGATAAAGAAGATTCAAAGAGAGTGAGATGCCAGCTCCTTTCGTTCAGTCAGTAGCTTCAATCATTTCTGGACGTTTTTCAAAGGCAAAAATCATTGAATATTGTAAATGCACAAACAGTAATTTCTCCGCATTGCAAGGTGCAATTCTGAAATTTTTTACATTTTCCTGCTCCTCTTAGCATGATAAAGAAGATTCAAAGAGAGTGAGATGCCAGCTGCTTTCATTCAGTCAGTAGCTTCAATCATTTCTGGTATATGAATAACATGATGTTTTTCAATGGCAAAAATCAATGAATATTGTAAATGCACAAACAGTAATTTCTCCGCATTGCAAGGTGCAATTCTGAAATTTTTTGCTTTTTCCTGCTCCTCTTAGCATGATAAAGAAGATTCAAAGAGAGTGAGATGCCAGCTCCTTTCATTCAGTCAGTAGCTTCAATCATTTCTGGACGTTTTTCAATGGCAAAAATCAATGAATATTGTAAATGCACAAACAGTAATTTCTCCGCATTGCAAGGTGCAATTCTGAAATTTTTTGCTTTTTCCTCCTCCTCTTAGCATGATAAAGAAGATTCAAAGAGAGTGAGGTGCCAGCTCCTTTCATTCAGTCAGTAGCTTCAAACATTTCTGGTATATGAATAACATGTTTTTCAATGGCAAAAATCAATGAATATTGTAAATGCACAAACAGTAATTTCTCCGCATTGCAAGGAGCAATTCTGAAATTTTTTGCTTTTTCCTGCTCCTCTTAGCATGATAAAGAAGATTCAAAGAGAGTGAGATGCCAGCTCCTTTCATTCAGTCAGTAGCTTCAATCATTTCTGGACGTTTTTCAATGGCAAAAATCAATGAATATTGTAAATGCACAAACTGTAATTTCTCCGCATTGCAAGGTGCAATTCTGAAATTTTTTGCTTTTTCCTGCTCCACTTAGCATGATAAAGAAGATTCAAAGAGAGTGAGATGCCAGCTCCTTTCATTCAGTCAGTAGCTTCAATCATTTCTGGACGTTTTTCAATGGCAAAAATCAATGAATATTGTAAATGCACAAACAGTAATTTCTCCGCATTGCAAGGTGCAATTCTGAAATTTTTTGCTTTTTCCTGCTCCTCTTAGCATGATAAAGAAGATTCAAAGAGAGTGAGATGCCAGCTCCTTTCATTCAGTCAGTAGCTTCAAACATTTCTGGTATATGAATAACATGATGTTTTTCAATGGCAAAAATTAATGAATATTGTAAATGCACAAACAGTAATTTCTCCGCATTGCAAGGTGCAATTCTGAAATTTTTTGCTTTTTCCAGCTCCTCTTAGCATGATAAAGAAGATTCAAAGAGAGTGAGATGCCAGCTCCTTTCATTCAGTCAGTAGCTTCAATCATTTCTGGACGTTTTTCAATGGCAAAAATCAATGAATATTGTAAATGCACAAACAGTAATTTTTCCGCATTGCAAGGTGCAATTCTGAAATTTTTTGCTTATTCCTGCTCCTCTTAGCATGATAAAGAAGATTCAAAGAGAGTGAGGTGCCAGCTCCTTTCATTCAGTCAGTAGCTTCAAACATTTCTGGTATATGAATAACGTTTTTCAATGGCAAAAATCAATGAATATTGTAAATGCACAAACAGTTATTTCTCCGCATTGCAAGGTGCAATTCTGAAATTTTTTGCTTTTTCCTGCTCCTCTTAGCATGATAAAGAAGATTCAAAGAGAGTGAGATGCCAGCTCCTTTCATTCAGTCAGTAGCTTCAATCATTTCTGGACGTTTTTCAATGGCAAAAATCAATGAATATTGTAAATGCACAAACAGTAATTTCTCCGCATTGCAAGGTGCAATTCTGAAATTTTTTGCTTTTTCCTGCTCCTCTTAGCATGATAAAGAAGATTCAAAGAGAGTGAGATGCCAGCTCCTTTCATTCAGTCAGTAGCTTCAATCATTTCTGGACGTTTTTCAATGGCAAAAATCAATGAATATTGTAAATGCACAAACAGTAATTTCTCCGCATTGCAAGGTGCAATTCTGAAATTTTTTGCTTTTTCCTGCTCCTCTTAGCATGATAAAGAAGATTCAAAGAGAGTGAGATGCCAGCTCCTTTCATTCAGTCAGTAGCTTCAATCATTTCTGGACGGTTTTCAATGGCAAAAATCAATGAATATTGTAAATGCACAAACAGTAATTTCTCCGCATTGCAAGGTGCAATTCTGAAATTTTTGCTTTTTCCTGCTCCTCTTAGCATGATAAAGAAGATTCAAAGAGAGTGAGGTGCCAGCTCCTTTCATTCAGTCAGTAGCTTCAAACATTTCTGGTATATGAATAACATGTTTTTCAATGGCAAAAATCAATGAATATTGTAAATACACAAACAGTAATTTCTCCGCATTGCAAGGAGCAATTCTGAAATTTTTTGCTTTTTCCTGCTCCTCTTAGCATGATAAAGAAGATTCAAAGAGAGTGAGATGCCAGCTCCTTTCATTCAGTCAGTAGCTTCAATCATTTCTGGACGTTTTTCAATGGCAAAAATCAATGAATATTGTAAATGCACAAACTGTAATTTCTCCGCATTGCAAGGTGCAATTCTGAAATTTTTTGCTTTTTCCTGCTCCTCTTAGCATGATAAAGAAGATTCAAAGAGAGTGAGATGCCAGCTCTTTTCATTCAGTCAGTAGCTTCAATCATTTCTGGACGTTTTTCAATGGCAAAAATCAATGAATATTGTAAATGCACAAACAGTAATTTCTCCGCATTGCAAGGTGCAATTCTGAAATTTTTTGCTTTTTCCTGCTCCTCTTAGCATGATAAAGAAGATTCAAAGAGAGTGAGATGCCAGCTCCTTTCATTCAATCAGTAGCTTCAAACATTTCTGGTATATGAATAACATGATGTTTTTCAATGGCAAAAATCAATGAATATTGTAAATGCACAAACAGTAATTTCTCCGCATTGCAAGGTGCAATTCTGAAATTTTTTGCTTTTTCCTGCTCCTCTTAGCATGATAAAGAAGATTCAAAGAGAGTGAGATGCCAGCTCCTTTCATTCAGTCAGTAGCTTCAATCATTTCTGGACGTTTTTCAATGGCAAAAATCAATGAATATTGTAAATGCACAAACAGTAATTTCTCCGCATTGCAAGGTGCAATTCTGAAATTTTTTGCTTTTTCCTGCTCCTCTTAGCATGATAAAGAAGATTCAAAGAGAGTGAGATGCCAGCTCCTTACATTCAGTCAGTAGCTTCAATCATTTCTGGTAAATGAATAACATGATGTTTTTCAATGGCAAAAATCAATGAATTTTGTAAATGCACAAACAGTAATTTCTCCGCATTGCAAGGCGCAATTCTGAAATTTTTTGCTTTTTCCTGCTCCTCTTAGCATGATAAAGAAGATTCAAAGAGAGTGAGATGCCAGCTCCTTTCAATCAGTCAGTAGCTTCAATCATTTCTGGACGTTTTTCAATGGCAAAAATCAATGAATATTGTAAATGCACAAACAGTAATTTCTCCGCATTGCAAGGTGCAATTCTGAAATTTTTTGCTTTTTCCTGCTCCTCTTAGCATGATAAAGAAGATTCAAAGAGAGTGAGATGCCAGCTCCTTTCATTCAGTCAGTAGCTTCAATCATTTCTGGACGTTTTTCAATGGCAAAAATCAATGAATATTGTAAATGCACAAACAGTAATTTTTCCGCATTGCAAGGTGCAATTCTGAAATTTTTTGCTTATTCCTGCTCCTCTTAGCATGATAAAGAAGATTCAAAGAGAGTGAGGTGCCAGCTCCTTTCATTCAGTCAGTAGCTTCAAACATTTCTGGTATATGAATAACGTTTTTCAATGGCAAAAATCAATGAATATTGTAAATGCACAAACAGTTATTTCCCTTCATTGCAAGGTGCAATTCTGAAATTTTTTGCTTTTTCCTGCTCCTCTTAGCATGATAAAGAAGATTCAAAGAGAGTGAGATGCCAGCTCCTTTCATTCAGTCAGTAGCTTCAATCATTTCTGGACGTTTTTCAATGGCAAAAATCAATGAATGTTGTAAATGCACAAACAGTAATTTCTCCGCATTGCAAGGTGCAATTCTGAAATTTTTTGCTTTTTCCTGCTCCTCTTAGCATGATAAAGAAGATTCAAAGAGAGTGAGATGCCAGCTCCTTTCATTCAGTCAGTAGCTTCAATCATTTCTGGACGTTTTTCAATGGCAAAAATCAATGAATATTGTAAATGCACAAACAGTAATTTCTCCGCATTGCAAGGTGCAATTCTGAAATTTTTGCTTTTTCCTGCTCCTCTTAGCATGATAAAGAAGATTCAAAGAGAGTGAGGTGCCAGCTCCTTTCATTCAGTCAGTAGCTTCAAACATTTCTGGTATATGAATAACATGTTTTTCAATGGCAAAAATCAATGAATATTGTAAATGCACAAACAGTAATTTCTCCGCATTGCAAGGAGCAATTCTGAAATTTTTTGCTTTTTCCTGCTCCTGTTAGCATGATAAAGAAGATTCAAAGAGAGTGAGATGCCAGCTCCTTTCATTCAGTCAGTAGCTTCAATCATTTCTGGACGTTTTTCAATGGCAAAAATCAATGAATATTGTAAATGCACAAACTGTAATTTCTCCGCATTGCAAGGTGCAATTCTGAAATTTTTTGCTTTTTCCTGCTCCTCTTAGCATGATAAAGAAGATTCAAAGAGAGTGAAATGCCAGCTCTTTTCATTCAGTCAGTAGCTTCAATCATTTCTGGACGTTTTTCAATGGCAAAAATCAATGAATATTGTAAATGCACAAACAGTAATTTCTCCGCATTGCAAGGTGCAATTCTGAAATTTTTTGCTTTTTCCTGCTCCTCTTAGCATGATAAAGAAGATTCAAAGAGAGTGAGATGCCAGCTCCTTTCATTCAATCAGTAGCTTCAAACATTTCTGGTATATGAATAACATGATGTTTTTCAATGGCAAAAATCAATGAATATTGTAAATGCACAAACAGTAATTTCTCCGCATTGCAAGGTGCAATTCTGAAATTTTTTGCTTTTTCCTGCTCCTCTTAGCATGATAAAGAAGATTCAAAGAGAGTGAGATGCCAGCTCCTTTCATTCAGTCAGTAGCTTCAATCATTTCTGGACGTTTTTCAATGGCAAAAATCAATGAATATTGTAAATGCACAAACAGTAATTTCTCCGCATTGCAAGGTGCAATTCTGAAATTTTTTGCTTTTTCCTGCTCCTCTTAGCATGATAAAGAAGATTCAAAGAGAGTGAGGTGCCAGGTCCTTTCATTCAGTCAGTAGCTTCAAACATTTCTGGTATATGAATAACATGTTTTTCAATGGCAAAAATCAATGAATATTGTAAATGCACAAACTGTAATTTCTCCGCATTGCAAGGTGCAATTCTGAAATTTTTTGCTTTTTCCTGCTCCTCTTAGCATGATAAAGAAAATTCAAAGAGAGTGAGATGCCAGCTCCTTTCATTCAGTCAGTAGCTTCAATCATTTCTGGACGTTTTTCAATGGCAAAAATCAATGAATATTGTAAATGCACAAACAGTAATTTCTCCGCATTGCAAGGTGCAATTCTGAAATTTTTTGCTTTTTCCTGCTCCTCTTAGCATGATAAAGAAGATTCAAAGAGAGTGAGATGCCAGCTCCTTTCATTCAGTCAGTAGCTTCAATCATTTCTGGACGTTTTTCAATGGCAAAAATCAATGAATATTGTAAATGCACAAACTGTAATTTCTCCGCATTGTAAGGTGCAATTCTGAAATTTTTTGCTTTTTCCTGCTCCTCTTAGCATGATAAAGAAGATTCAAAGAGAGTGAGATGCCAGCTCCTTTCATTCAGTCAGTAGCTTCAATCATTTCTGGACGTTTTTCAATGGCAAAAATCAATGAATATTGTAAATGCACAAACAGTAATTTCTCCGCATTGCAAGGTGCAATTCTGAAATTTTTTGCTTTTTCCTGCTCCCCTTAGCATGATAAAGAAGATTCAAAGAGAGTGAGATGCCAGCTCCTTTCATTCAGTCAGTAGCTTCAAACATTTCTGGTATATGAATAACATGATGTTTTTCAATGGCAAAAATCAATGAATATTGTAAATGCACAAACAGTAATTTCTCCGCATTGCAAGGTGCAATTCTGAAATTTTTGCTTTTTCCTGCTCCTCTTAGCATGATAAAGAAGATTCAAAGAGAGTGAGATGCCAGCTCCTTTCGTTCAGTCAGTAGCTTCAATCATTTCTGGACGTTTTTCAAAGGCAAAAATCATTGAATATTGTAAATGCACAAACAGTAATTTCTCCGCATTGCAAGGTGCAATTCTGAAATTTTTTACATTTTCCTGCTCCTCTTAGCATGATAAAGAAGATTCAAAGAGAGTGAGATGCCAGCTCCTTTCATTCAGTCAGTAGCTTCAATCATTTCTGGTATATGAATAACATGATGTTTTTCAATGGCAAAAATCAATGAATATTGTAAATGCACAAACAGTAATTTCTCCGCATTGCAAGGTGCAATTCTGAAATTTTTTGCTTTTTCCTGCTCCTCTTAGCATGATAAAGAAGATTCAAAGAGAGTGAGATGCCAGCTCCTTTCATTCAGTCAGTAGCTTCAATCATTTCTGGACGTTTTTCAATGGCAAAAATCAATGAATATTGTAAATGCACAAACAGTAATTTCTCCGCATTGCAAGGTGCAATTCTGAAATTTTTTGCTTTTTCCTCCTCCTCTTAGCATGATAAAGAAGATTCAAAGAGAGTGAGGTGCCAGCTCCTTTCATTCAGTCAGTAGCTTCAAACATTTCTGGTATATGAATAACATGTTTTTCAATGGCAAAAATCAATGAATATTGTAAATGCACAAACAGTAATTTCTCCGCATTGCAAGGAGCAATTCTGAAATTTTTTGCTTTTTCCTGCTCCTCTTAGCATGATAAAGAAGATTCAAAGAGAGTGAGATGCCAGCTCCTTTCATTCAGTCAGTAGCTTCAATCATTTCTGGACGTTTTTCAATGGCAAAAATCAATGAATATTGTAAATGCACAAACTGTAATTTCTCCGCATTGCAAGGTGCAATTCTGAAATTTTTTGCTTTTTCCTGCTCCTCTTAGCATGATAAAGAAGATTCAAAGAGAGTGAGATGCCAGCTCCTTTCATTCAGTCAGTAGCTTCAATCATTTCTGGACGTTTTTCAATGGCAAAAATCAATGAATATTGTAAATGCACAAACAGTAATTTCTCCGCATTGCAAGGTGCAATTCTGAAATTTTTTGCTTTTTCCTGCTCCTCTTAGCATGATAAAGAAGATTCAAAGAGAGTGAGATGCCAGCTCCTTTCATTCAGTCAGTAGCTTCAAACATTTCTGGTATATGAATAACATGATGTTTTTCAATGGCAAAAATTAATGAATATTGTAAATGCACAAACAGTAATTTCTCCGCATTGCAAGGTGCAATTCTGAAATTTTTTGCTTTTTCCAGCTCCTCTTAGCATGATAAAGAAGATTCAAAGAGAGTGAGATGCCAGCTCCTTTCATTCAGTCAGTAGCTTCAATCATTTCTGGACGTTTTTCAATGGCAAAAATCAATGAATATTGTAAATGCACAAACAGTAATTTCTCCGCATTGCAAGGTGCAATTCTGAAATTTTTTGCTTTATCCTGCTCCTCTTAGCATGATAAAGAAGATTCAAAGAGAGTGAGGTGCCAGCTCGTTTCATTCAGTCAGTAGCTTCAAACATTTCTGGTATATGAATAACATGTTTTTCAATGGCAAAAATCAATGAATATTGTAAATGCACAAACAGTAATTTCTCCGCATTGCAAGGTGCAATTCTGAAATTTTTTGCTTTTTCCTGCTCCTCTTAGCATGATAAAGAAAATTCAAAGAGAGTGAGATGCCAGCTCCTTTCATTCAGTCAGTAGCTTCAATCATTTCTGGACGTTTTTCAATGGCAAAAATCAATGAATATTGTAAATGCACAAACAGTAATTTCTCCGCATTGCAAGGTGCAATTCTGAAATTTTTTGCTTTTTCCTGCTCCTCTTAGCATGATAAAGAAGATTCAAAGAGAGTGAGATGCCAGCTCCTTTCATTCAGTCAGTAGCTTCAATCATTTCTGGACGTTTTTCAATGGCAAAAATCAATGAATATTGTAAATGCACAAACTGTAATTTCTCCGCATTGTAAGGTGCAATTCTGAAATTTTTTGCTTTTTCCTGCTCCTCTTAGCATGATAAAGAAGATTCAAAGAGAGTGAGATGCCAGCTCCTTTCATTCAGTCAGTAGCTTCAATCATTTCTGGACGTTTTTCAATGGCAAAAATCAATGAATATTGTAAATGCACAAACTGTAATTTCTCCGCATTGTAAGGTGCAATTCTGAAATTTTTTGCTTTTTCCTGCTCCTCTTAGCATGATAAAGAAGATTCAAAGAGAGTGAGATGCCAGCTCCTTTCATTCAGTCAGTAGCTTCAAACATTTCTGGTATATGAATAACATGATGTTTTTCAATGGCAAAAATCAATGAATATTGTAAATGCACAAACAGTAATTTCTCCGCATTGCAAGGTGCAATTCTGAAATTTTTTGCTTTTTCCTGCTCCTCTTAGCATGATAAAGAAGATTCAAAGAGAGTGAGATGCCAGCTCCTTTCATTCAGTCAGTAGCTTCAAACATTTCTGGTATATGAATAACATGATGTTTTTCAATGGCAAAAATCAATGAATATTGTAAATGCACAAACAGTAATTTCTCCGCATTGCAAGGTGCAAGTCTGAAATTTTTTGCTTTTTCCTGCTCCTCTTAGCATGATAAAGAAGATTCAAAGAGAGTGAGATGCCAGCTACTTTCATTCAGTCAGTAGCTTCAATCATTTCTGGACGTTTTTCAATGGTAAAAATCAATGAATATTGTAAATGCACAAACAGTAATTTCTCCGCATTGCAAGGTGCAATTCTGAAATTTTTTGCTTTTTCCCGCTCCTCTTAGCATGATAAAGAAGATTCAAAGAGAGTGAGATGCCAGCTCCTTTCATTCAGTCAGTAGCTTCAATCATTTCTGGACGTTTTTCAATGGCAAAAATCAATGAATATTGTAAATGCACAAACAGTAATTTCTCCGCATTGCAAGGTGCAATTCTGAAATTTTTTGCTTTTTCCTGCTCCTCTTAGCATGATAAAGAAGATTCAAAGAGAGTGAGATGCCAGCTCCTTTCATTCAGTCAGTAGCTTCAATCATTTCTGGTAAATGAATAACATGATGTTTTTCAATGGCAAAAATCAATGAATTTTGTAAATGCACAAACAGTAATTTCTCCGCATTGCAAGGCGCAATTCTGAAATTGTTTGCTTTTTCCTGCTCCTCTTAGCATGATAAAGAAGATTCAAAGAGAGTGAGATGCCAGCTCCTTTCATTCAGTCAGTAGCTTCAATCATTTCTGGACGTTTTTCAATGGCAAAAATCAATGAATATTGTAAATGCACAAACAGTAATTTCTCCGCATTGCAAGGTGCAATTCTGAAATTTTTTGCTTTTTCCTGCTCCTCTTAGCATGATAAAGAAGATTCAAAGTGAGTGAGATGCCAGCTCCTTTCATTCAGTCAGTAGCTTCAATCATTTCTGGACGTTTTTCAATGGCAAAAATCAATGAATATTGTAAATGCACAAACTGTAATTTCTCCGCATTGCAAGGTGCAATTCTGAAATTTTTTGCTTTTTCCTGCTCCTCTTAGCATGATAAAGAAGATTCAAAGAGAGTGAGATGCCAGCTCCTTTCATTCAGTCAGTAGCTTCAATCATTTCTGGACGTTTTTCAATGGCAAAAATCAATGAATATTGTAAATGCACAAACAGTAATTTCTCCGCATTGCAAGGTGCAATTCTGAAATTTTTTGCTTTTTCCTGCTCCTCTTAGCATGATAAAGAAGATTCAAAGAGAGTGAGATGCCAGCTCCTTTCATTCAGTCAGTAGCTTCAAACATTTCTGGTATATGAATAACATGATGTTTTTCAATGGCAAAAATTAATGAATATTGTAAATGCACAAACAGTAATTTCTCCGCATTGCAAGGTGCAATTCTGAAATTTTTTGCTTTTTCCAGCTCCTCTTAGCATGATAAAGAAGATTCAAAGAGAGTGAGATGCCAGCTCCTTTCATTCAGTCAGTAGCTTCAATCATTTCTGGACGTTTTTCAATGGCAAAAATCAATGAATATTGTAAATGCACAAACAGTAATTTCTCCGCATTGCAAGGTGCAATTCTGAAATTTTTTGCTTTATCCTGCTCCTCTTAGCATGATAAAGAAGATTCAAAGAGAGTGAGGTGCCAGCTCCTTTCATTCAGTCAGTAGCTTCAAACATTTCTGGTATATGAATAACATGTTTTTCAATGGCAAAAATCAATGAATATTGTAAATGCACAAACAGTAATTTCTCCGCATTGCAAGGTGCAATTCTGAAATTTTTTGCTTTTTCCTGCTCCTCTTAGCATGATAAAGAAAATTCAAAGAGAGTGAGATGCCAGCTCCTTTCATTCAGTCAGTAGCTTCAATCATTTCTGGACGTTTTTCAATGGCAAAAATCAATGAATATTGTAAATGCACAAACAGTAATTTCTCCGCATTGCAAGGTGCAATTCTGAAATTTTTTGCTTTTTCCTGCTCCTCTTAGCATGATAAAGAAGATTCAAAGAGAGTGAGATGCCAGCTCCTTTCATTCAGTCAGTAGCTTCAATCATTTCTGGACGTTTTTCAATGGCAAAAATCAATGAATATTGTAAATGCACAAACTGTAATTTCTCCGCATTGTAAGGTGCAATTCTGAAATTTTTTGCTTTTTCCTGCTCCTCTTAGCATGATAAAGAAGATTCAAAGAGAGTGAGATGCCAGCTCCTTTCATTCAGTCAGTAGCTTCAATCATTTCTGGACGTTTTTCAATGGCAAAAATCAATGAATATTGTAAATGCACAAACTGTAATTTCTCCGCATTGTAAGGTGCAATTCTGAAATTTTTTGCTTTTTCCTGCTCCTCTTAGCATGATAAAGAAGATTCAAAGAGAGTGAGATGCCAGCTCCTTTCATTCAGTCAGTAGCTTCAAACATTTCTGGTATATGAATAACATGATGTTTTTCAATGGCAAAAATCAATGAATATTGTAAATGCACAAACAGTAATTTCTCCGCATTGCAAGGTGCAATTCTGAAATTTTTTGCTTTTTCCTGCTCCTCCTAGCATGATAAAGAAGATTCAAAGAGAGTGAGATGCCAGCTCCTTTCATTCAGTCAGTAGCTTCAAACATTTCTGGTATATGAATAACATGATGTTTTTCAATGGCAAAAATCAATGAATATTGTAAATGCACAAACAGTAATTTCTCCGCATTGCAAGGTGCAAGTCTGAAATTTTTTGCTTTTTCCTGCTCCTCTTAGCATGATAAAGAAGATTCAAAGAGAGTGAGATGCCAGCTACTTTCATTCAGTCAGTAGCTTCAATCATTTCTGGACGTTTTTCAATGGTAAAAATCAATGAATATTGTAAATGCACAAACAGTAATTTCTCCGCATTGCAAGGTGCAATTCTGAAATTTTTTGCTTTTTCCCGCTCCTCTTAGCATGATAAAGAAGATTCAAAGAGAGTGAGATGCCAGCTCCTTTCATTCAGTCAGTAGCTTCAATCATTTCTGGACGTTTTTCAATGGCAAAAATCAATGAATATTGTAAATGCACAAACAGTAATTTCTCCGCATTGCAAGGTGCAATTCTGAAATTTTTTGCTTTTTCCTGCTCCTCTTAGCATGATAAAGAAGATTCAAAGAGAGTGAGATGCCAGCTCCTTTCATTCAGTCAGTAGCTTCAATCATTTCTGGTAAATGAATAACATGATGTTTTTCAATGGCAAAAATCAATGAATTTTGTAAATGCACAAACAGTAATTTCTCCGCATTGCAAGGCGCAATTCTGAAATTGTTTGCTTTTTCCTGCTCCTCTTAGCATGATAAAGAAGATTCAAAGAGAGTGAGATGCCAGCTCCTTTCATTCAGTCAGTAGCTTCAATCATTTCTGGACGTTTTTCAATGGCAAAAATCAATGAATATTGTAAATGCACAAACAGTAATTTCTCCGCATTGCAAGGTGCAATTCTGAAATTTTTTGCTTTTTCCTGCTCCTCTTAGCATGATAAAGAAGATTCAAAGTGAGTGAGATGCCAGCTCCTTTCATTCAGTCAGTAGCTTCAATCATTTCTGGACGTTTTTCAATGGCAAAAATCAATGAATATTGTAAATGTACAAACAGTAATTTCTCCGCATTGCAAGGTGCAATTCTGAAATTTTTTGCTTTTTCCTGCTCCTCTTAGCATGATAAAGAAGATTCAAAGAGAGTGAGGTTCCAGCTCCTTTCATTCAGTCAGTAGCTTCAAACATTTCTGGTATATGAATAACATGTTTTTCAATGGCAAAAATCAATGAATATTGTAAATGCACAAAGAGTAATTTCTCCGCATTGCAAGGTGCAATTCTGAAATTTTTTGCTTTTTCCTGCTCCTCTTAACTTGATAAAGAAGATTCAAAGAGAGTGAGATGCCAGCTCCTTTCATTCAGTCAGTAGCTTCAATCATTTCTGGACGTTTTTCAATGGCAAAAATCAATGAATATTGTAAATGCACAAACTGTAATTTCTCCGCATTGTAAGGTGCAATTCTGAAATTTTTTGCTTTTTCCTGCTCCTCTTAGCATGATAAAGAAGATTCAAAGAGAGTGAGATGCCAGCTCCTTTCATTCAGTCAGTAGCTTCAATCATTTCTGGACGTTTTTCAATGGCAAAAATCAAGGAATATTGTAAATGCACAAACAGTAATTTCTCCGCATTGCAAGGTGCAATTCTGAAATTTTTTGCTTTTTCCTGCTCCTCTTAGCATGATAAAGAAGATTCAAAGAGAGTGAGATGCCAGCTCCTTTCATTCAGTCAGTAGCTTCAAACATTTCTGGTATATGAATAACATGATGTTTTTCAATGGCAAAAATCAATGAATATTGTAAATGCACAAACAGTAATTTCTCCGCATTGCAAGGTGCAAGTCTGAAATTTTTGCTTTTTCCTGCTCCTCTTAGCATGATAAAGAAGATTCAAAGAGAGTGAGATGCCAGCTACTTTCATTCAGTCAGTAGCTTCAATCATTTCTGGACGTTTTTCAATGGTAAAAATCAATGAATATTGTAAATGCACAAACAGTAATTTCTCCGCATTGCAAGGTGCAATTCTGAAATTTTTTGCTTTTTCCTGCTCCTCTTAGCATGATAAAGAAGATTCAAAGAGAGTGAGATGCCAGCTCCTTTCATTCAGTCAGTAGCTTCAATCATTTCTGGACGTTTTTCAATGGCAAAAATCAATGAATATTGTAAATGCACAAACAGTAATTTCTTCGCATTGCAAGGTGCAATTCTGAAATGTTTTGCTTTTTCCTGCTCCTCTTAGCATGATAAAGAAGATTCAAAGAGAGTGAGATGCCAGCTCCTTTCATTCAGTCAGTAGCTTCAATCATTTCTGGTAAATGAATAACATGATGTTTTTCAATGGCAAAAATCAATGAATTTTGTAAATGCACAAACAGTAATTTCTCCGCATTGCAATGCGCAATTCTGAAATTTTTTGCTTTTTCCTGCTCCTCTTAGCATGATAAAGAAGATTCAAAGAGAGTGAGATGCCAGCTCCTTTCATTCAGTCAGTAGCTTCAATCATTTCTGGACGTTTTTCAATGGCAAAAATCAATGAATATTGTAAATGCACAAACAGTAATTTCTCCGCATTGCAAGGTGCAATTCTGAAATTTTTTGCTTTTTCCTGCTCCTCTTAGCATGATAAAGAAGATTCAAAGAGAGTGAGATGCCAGCTCCTTTCATTCAGTCAGTAGCTTCAATCATTTCTGGATGTTTTTCAATGGCAAAAGTCAATGAATATTGTAAATGCACAAACTGTAATTTCTTCGCATTGCAAGGTGCAATTCTGAAATTTTTTGCTTTTCCTGCTCCTCTTAGCATGATAAAGAAGATTCATAGAGAGTGAGATGCCAGCTCCTTTCATTCAGTCAGTAGCTTCAATCATTTCTGGACGTTTTTCAATGGCAAAAATCAATGAATATTGTAATTGCACAAACAGTAATTTCTCCGCATTGCAAGGTGCAATTCTGAAATTTTTTGCTTTTTCCTGCTCCTCTTAGCATGATAAAGAAGATTCAAAGAGAGTGAGATGCCAGCTCCTTTCATTCAGTCAGTAGCTTCAAACATTTCTGGTATATGAATAACATGATGTTTTTCAATGGCAAAAATCAATGAATATTGTAAATGCACAAACAGTAATTTCTCCGCATTGCAAGGAGCAATTCTGAAATTTTTTGCTTTTTCCTGCTCCTCTTAGCATGATAAAGAAGATTCAAAGAGAGTGAGATGCCAGCTCCTTTCATTCAGTCAGTAGCTTCAATCATTTCTGGACGTTTTTCAATGGCAAAAATCAATGAATATTGTAAATGCACAAACAGTAATTTCTCCGCATTGCAAGGTGCAATTCTGAAATTTTTTGCTTTTTCCTGCTCCTCTTAGCATGATAAAGAAGATTCAAAGAGAGTGAGATGCCAGCTCCTTTCATTCAGTCAGTAGCTTCAATCATTTCTGGACGTTTTTCAATGGCAAAAATCAATGAATATTGTAAATGCACAAACTGTAATTTCTCCGCATTGTAAGGTGCAATTCTGAAATTTTTTGCTTTTTCCTGCTCCTCTTAGCATGATAAAGAAGATTCAAAGAGAGTGAGATGCCAGCTCCTTTCATTCAGTCAGTAGCTTCAATCATTTCTGGACGTTTTTCAATGGCAAAAATCAATGAATATTGTAAATGCACAAACAGTAATTTCTCCGCATTGCAAGGTGCAATTCTGAAATTTTTTGCTTTTTCCTGCTCCTCTTAGCATGATAAAGAAGATTCAAAGAGAGTGAGATGCCAGCTCCTTTCATTCAGTCAGTAGCTTCAATCATTTCTGGACGTTTTTCAATGGCAAAAATCAATGAATATTGTAAATGCACAAACAGTAATTTCTTCGCATTGCAAGGTGCAATTCTGAAATGTTTTGCTTTTTCCTGCTCCTCTTAGCATGATAAAGAAGATTCAAAGAGAGTGAGATGCCAGCTCCTTTCATTCAGTCAGTAGCTTCAATCATTTCTGGTAAATGAATAACATGATGTTTTTCAATGGCAAAAATCAATGAATTTTGTAAATGCACAAACAGTAATTTCTCCGCATTGCAAGGCGCAATTCTGAAATTTTTTGCTTTTTCCTGCTCCTCTTAGCATGATAAAGAAGATTCAAAGAGAGTGAGATGCCAGCTCCTTTCATTCAGTCAGTAGCTTCAATCATTTCTGGACGTTTTTCAATGGCAAAAATCAATGAATATTGTAAATGCACAAACAGTAATTTCTCCGCATTGCAAGGTGCAATTCTGAAATTTTTTGCTTTTTCCTGCTCCTCTTAGCATGATAAAGAAGATTCAAAGAGAGTGAGATGCCAGCTCCTTTCATTCAGTCAGTAGCTTCAATCATTTCTGGATGTTTTTCAATGGCAAAAGTCAATGAATATTGTAAATGCACAAACTGTAATTTCTTCGCATTGCAAGGTGCAATTCTGAAATTTTTTGCTTTTCCTGCTCCTCTTAGCATGATAAAGAAGATTCATAGAGAGTGAGATGCCAGCTCCTTTCATTCAGTCAGTAGCTTCAATCATTTCTGGACGTTTTTCAATGGCAAAAATCAATGAATATTGTAATTGCACAAACAGTAATTTCTCCGCATTGCAAGGTGCAATTCTGAAATTTTTTGCTTTTTCCTGCTCCTCTTAGCATGATAAAGAAGATTCAAAGAGAGTGAGATGCCAGCTCCTTTCATTCAGTCAGTAGCTTCAAACATTTCTGGTATATGAATAACATGATGTTTTTCAATGGCAAAAATCAATGAATATTGTAAATGCACAAACAGTAATTTCTCCGCATTGCAAGGTGCAATTCTGAAATTTTTTGCTTTTTCCTGCTCCTCTTAGCATGATAAAGAAGATTCAAAGAGAGTGAGATGCCAGCTCCTTTCATTCAGTCAGTAGCTTCAATCATTTCTGGACGTTTTTCAATGGCAAAAATCAATGAATATTGTAAATGCACAAACAGTAATTTCTCCGCATTGCAAGGTGCAATTCTGAAATTTTTTGCTTTTTCCTGCTCCTCTTAGCATGATAAAGAAGATTCAAAGAGAGTGAGATGCCAGCTCCTTTCATTCAGTCAGTAGCTTCAATCATTTCTGGACGTTTTTCAATGGCAAAAATCAATGAATATTGTAAATGCACAAACTGTAATTTCTCCGCATTGTAAGGTGCAATTCTGAAATTTTTTGCTTTTTCCTGCTCCTCTTAGCATGATAAAGAAGATTCAAAGAGAGTGAGATGCCAGCTCCTTTCATTCAGTCAGTAGCTTCAATCATTTCTGGACGTTTTTCAATGGCAAAAATCAATGAATATTGTAAATGCACAAACAGTAATTTCTCCGCATTGCAAGGTGCAATTCTGAAATTTTTTGCTTTTTCCTGCTCCTCTTAGCATGATAAAGAAGTTTCAAAGAGAGTGAGATGCCAGCTCCTTTCATTCAGTCAGTAGCTTCAATCATTTCTGGTAAATGAATAACATGATGTTTTTCAATGGCAAAAATCAATGAATTTTGTAAATGCACAAACACTAATTTCTCCGCATTGCAAGGCGCAATTCTGAAATTTTTTGCTTTTTCCTGCTCCTCTTAGCATGATAAAGAAGATTCAAAGAGAGTGAGATGCCAGCTCCTTTCATTCAGTCAGTAGCTTCAATCATTTCTGAACGTTTTTCAATGGCAAAAATCAATGAATATTGTAAATGCACAAACAGTAATTTCTCCGCATTGCAAGGTGCAATTCTGAAATTTTTTGCTTTTTCCTGCTCCTCTTAGCATGATAAAGAAGATTCAAAGAGAGTGAGATGCCAGCTCCTTTCATTCAGTCAGTAGCTTCAATCATTTCTGGACGTTTTTCAATGGCAAAAATCAATGAATATTGTAAATGCACAAACAGCAATTTCTCCGCATTGCAAGGTGCAATTCTGAAATTTTTTGCTTTTTCCTGCTCCTCTTAGCATGATAAAGAAGATTCAAAGAGAGTGAGGTGCCAGCTCCTTTCATTCAGTCAGTAGCTTCAAACATTTCTGGTATATGAATAACATGTTTTTCAATGGCAAAAATCAATGAATATTGTAAATGCACAAACAGTAATTTCTCCGCATTGCAAGGAGCAATTCTGAAATTTTTTGCTTTTTCCTGCTCCTCTTAGCATGATAAAGAAGATTCAAAGAGAGTGAGATGCCAGCTCCTTTCATTCAGTCAGTAGCTTCAATCATTTCTGGACGTTTTTCAATGGCAAAAATCAATGAATATTGTAAATGCACAAACAGTAATTTCTCCGCATTGCAAGGTGCAATTCTGAAATTTTTTGCTTTTTCCTGCTCCTCTTAGCATGATAAAGAAGATTCAAAGAGAGTGAGATGCCAGCTCCTTTCATTCAGTCAGTAGCTTCAATCATTTCTGGACGTTTTTCAATGGCAAAAATCAATGAATATTGTAAATGCACAAACTGTAATTTCTCCGCATTGCAAGGTGCAATTCTGAAATTTTTTGCTTTTTCCTGCTCCTCTTAGCATGATAAAGAAGATTCAAAGAGAGTGAGATGCCAGCTCCTTTCATTCAGTCAGTAGCTTCAAACATTTCTGGTATATGAATAACATGTTTTTCAATGGCAAAAATCAATGAATATTGTAAATGCACAAACAGTAATTTCTCCGCATTGCAAGGTGCAATTCTGAAATTTTTTGCTTTTTCCTGCTCCTCTTAGCATGATAAAGAAGATTCAAAGAGAGTGAGATGCCAGCTCCTTTCATTCAGTCAGTAGCTTCAAACATTTCTGGTATATGAATAACATGATGTTTTTCAATGGCAAAAATCAATGAATATTGTAAATGCACAAACAGTAATTTCTCCGCATTGCAAGGTGCAATTCTGAAATTTTTTGCTTTTTCCTGCTCCTCTTAGCATGATAAAGAAGATTCAAAGAGAGTGAGATGCCAGCTCCTTTCATTCAGTCAGTAGCTTCAAACATTTCTGGTATATGAATAACATGATGTTTTTCAATGGCAAAAATCAATGAATATTGTAAATGCACAAACAGTAATTTCTCCGCATTGCAAGGTGCAATTCTGAAATTTTTTGCTTTTTCCTGCTCCTCTTAGCATGATAAAGAAGATTCAAAGAGAGTGAGATGCCAGCTCCTTTCATTGAGTCAGTAGCTTCAATCATTTCTGGACTTTTTTCAATGGCAAAAATCATTGAATATTGTAAATGCACAAACAGTAATTTCTCCGCATTGCAAGGTGCAATTCTGAAATTTTTTACTTTTTCCTGCTCCTCTTAGCATGATAAAGAAGATTCAAAGAGAGTGAGATGCCAGCTCCTTTCATTCAGTCAGTAGCTTCAATCATTTCTGGTATATGAATAACATGATGTTTTTCAATGGCAAAAATCAATGAATATTGTAAATGCACAAACAGTAATTTCTCCGCATTGCAAGGTGCAATTCTGAAATTTTTTGTTTTTTCCTGCTCCTCTTAGCATGATAAAGAAGATTCAAAGAGAGTGAGATGCCAGCTCCTTTCATTCAGTCAGTAGCTTCAAACATTTCTGGTATATGAATAACATGATGTTTTTCAATGGCAAAAATCAATGAATATTGTAAATGCACAAACAGTGATTTCTCCGCATTGCAAGGTGCAATTCTGAAATTTTTTGCTTTTTCCTGCTCCTCTTAGCATGTTAAAGAAGATTCAAAGAGAGTGAGATGCCAGCTCCTTTCGTTCAGTCAGTAGCCTCAATCATTTATGGACGTTTTTCAATGGTAAAAATCAATGAATATTGTAAATGCACAAACAGTAATTTCTCCGCATTGCAAGGTGCAATTCTGAAATTTTTTGCTTTTTCCTGCTCCTCTTAGCATGATAAAGAAGATTCAAAGAGAGTGAGATGCCAGCTCCTTTCATTCAGTCAGTAGCTTCAAACATTTCTGGTATATGAATAACATGATGTTTTTCAATGGCAAAAATCAATGAATATTGTAAATGCACAAACAGTAATTTCTCCGCATTGCAAGGTGCAATTCTGAAATTTTTTGCTTTTTCCTGCTCCTCTTAGCATGATAAAGAAGATTCAAAGAGAGTGAGATGCCAGCTCCTTTCATTCAGTCAGTAGCTTCAATCATTTCTGGTATATGAATAACATGATGTTTTTCAATGGCAAAAATCAATGAATATTGTAAATGCACAAACAGTAATTTCTCCGCATTGCAAGGTGCAATTCTGAAATTTTTTGCTTTTTCCTGCTCCTCTTAGCATGATAAAGAAGATTCAAAGAGAGTGAGATGCCAGCTCCTTTCATTCAGTCAGTAGCTTCAATCATTTCTGGACGTTTTTCAATGGCAAAAATCAATGAATATTGTAAATGCACAAACAGTAATTTCTCCGCATTGCAAGTTGCAATTCTGAAATTTTTTGCTTTTTCCTGCTCCTCTTAGCATGATAAAGAAGATTCAAAGAGAGTGAGATGCCAGCTCCTTTCATTCAGTCAGTAGCTTCAAACATTTCTGGTATATGAATAACATGATGTTTTTCAATGGCAAAAATCAATGAATATTGTAAATGCACAGACAGTAATTTCTCCGCATTGCAAGGTGCAATTCTGAAATTTTTTGCTTTTTCCTGCTCCTCTTAGCATGATAAAGAAGATTCAAAGAGAGTGAGATGCCAGCTCCTTTCGTTCAGTCAGTAGCTTCAATCATTTCTGGACGTTTTTCAATGGCAAAAATCATTGAATATTATAAATGCACAAACAGTAATTTCTCCGCATTGCATAGTGCAATTCTGAAATTTTTTACTTTTTCCTGCTCCTCTTAGCATGATAAAGAAGATTCAAAGAGAGTGAGATGCCAGCTCCTTTCATTCAGTCAGTAGCTTCAATCATTTCTGGTATATGAATAACATGATGTTTTTCAATGGCAAAAATCAATGAATATTGTAAATGCACAAACAGTAATTTCTCCGCATTGCAAGGTGCAATTCTGAAATTTTTTGCTTTTTCCTGCTCCTCTTAGCATGATAAAGAAGATTCAAAGAGAGTGAGATGCCAGCTCCTTTCATTCAGTCAGTAGCTTCAATAATTTCTGGACGTTTTTCAATGGCAAAAATCAATGAATATTGTAAATGCACAAACAGTAATTTCTCCGCATTGCAAGGTGCAATTCTGAAATTTTTTGCTTTTTCCTGCTCCTCTTAGCATGATAAACATGATTCAAAGAGAGTGAGATGCCAGCTCCTTTCATTCAGTCAGTAGCTTCAATCATTTCTGGACGTTTTTCAATGGCAAAAATCAATGAATATTGTAAATGCACAAACAGTAATTTCTCCGCATTGCAAGGTGCAATTATGAAATTTTTTGCTTTTTCCTGCTCCTCTTAGCATGATAAAGAAGATTCAAAGAGAGTGAGATGCCAGCTCCTTTCATTCAGTCAGTAGCTTCAAACATTTCTGGTATATGAATAACATGATGTTTTTCAATGGCAAAAATCAATGAATATTGTAAATGCACAAACAGTAATTTCTCCGCATTGCAAGGTGCAATTCTGAAATTTTTTGCTTTTTCCTGCTCCTCTTAGCATGATAAAGAAGATTCAAAGAGAGTGAGATGCCAGCTCCTTTCATTCAGTCAGTAGCTTCAATCATTTCTGGATGTTTTTCAATGGCAAAAATCAATGAATATTGTAAATGCACAAACAGTAATTTCTCCGCATTGCAAGGTGCAATTCTGAAATTTTTTGCTTTTTCCTGCTCCTCTTAGCATGATAAACAAGATTCAAAGAGAGTGAGATGCCAGCTCCTTTCATTCAGTCAGTAGCTTCAATCATTTCTGGACGTTTTTCAATGGCAAAAATCAATGAATATTGTAAATGCACAAACAGTAATTTCTCCGCATTGCAAGGTGCAATTCTGAAATTTTTTGCTTTTTCCTGCTCCTCTTAGCATGATAAAGAAGATTCAAAGAGAGTGAGATGCCAGCTCCTTTCATTCAGTCAGTAGCTTCAAACATTTCTGGTATATGAATAACATGATGTTTTTCAATGGCAAAAATCAATGAATATTGTAAATGCACAAACAGGAATTTCTCCGCATTGCAAGGTGCAAGTCTGAAATTTTTTGCTTTTTCCTGCTCCTCTTAGCATGATAAAGAAGATTCAAAGAGAGTGAGATGCCAGCTACTTTCATTCAGTCAGTAGCTTCAATCATTTCTGGACGTTTTTCAATGGTAAAAATCAATGAATATTGTAAATGCACAAACAGTAATTTCTCCACATTGCAAGGTGCAATTCTGAAATTTTTTGCTTTTTCCTGCTCCTCTTAGCATGATAAAGAAGATTCAAAGAGAGTGAGATGCCAGCTCCTTTCATTCAGTCAGTAGCTTCAAACATTTCTGGTATATGAATAACATGATGTTTTTCAATGGCAAAAATCAATGAATATTGTAAATGCACAAACAGTAATTTCTCCGCATTGCAAGGTGCAATTCTGAAATTTTTTGCTTTTTCCTGCTCCTCTTAGCATGATAAAGAAGATTCAAAGAGAGTGAGATGCCAGCTCCTTTCATTCAGTCAGTAGCTTCAATCATTTCTGGATGTTTTTCAATGGCAAAAATCAATGAATATTGTAAATGCACAAACAGTAATTTCTCCGCATTGCAAGGTGCAATTCTGAAATTTTTTGCTTTTTCCTGCTCCTCTTAGCATGATAAACAAGATTCAAAGAGAGTGAGATGCCAGCTCCTTTCATTCAGTCAGTAGCTTCAATCATTTCTGGACGTTTTTCAATGGCAAAAATCAATGAATATTGTAAATGCACAAACAGTAATTTCTCCGCATTGCAAGGTGCAATTCTGAAATTTTTTGCTTTTTCCTGCTCCTCTTAGCATGATAAAGAAGATTCAAAGAGAGTGAGATGCCAGCTCCTTTCATTCAGTCAGTAGCTTCAAACATTTCTGGTATATGAATAACATGATGTTTTTCAATGGCAAAAATCAATGAATATTGTAAATGCACAAACAGTAATTTCTCCGCATTGCAAGGTGCAAGTCTGAAATTTTTTGCTTTTTCCTGCTCCTCTTAGCATGATAAAGAAGATTCAAAGAGAGTGAGATGCCAGCTCCTTTCATTCAGTCAGTAGCTTCAATCATTTCTGGACGTTTTTCAATGGTAAAAATCAATGAATATTGTAAATGCACAAACAGTAATTTCTCCACATTGCAAGGTGCAATTCTGAAATTTTTTGCTTTTTCCTGCTCCTCTTAGCATGATAAAGAAGATTCAAAGAGAGTGAGATGCCAGCTCCTTTCATTCAGTCAGTAGCTTCAAACATTTCTGGTATATGAATAACATGATGTTTTTCAATGGCAAAAATCAATGAATATTGTAAATGCACAAACAGTAATTTCTCCGCATTGCAAGGTGCAATTCTGAAATTTTTTGCTTTTTCCTGCTCCTCTTAGCATGATAAAGAAGATTCAAAGAGAGTGAGATGCCAGCTCCTTTCATTCAGTCAGTAGCTTCAATCATTTCTGGATGTTTTTCAATGGCAAAAATCAATGAATATTGTAAATGCACAAACTGTAATTTCTCCGCATTGCAAGGTGCAATTCTGAAATTTTTTGCTTTTTCCTGCTCCTCTTAGCATAATAAAGAAGATTCAAAGAGAGTGAAATGCCAGCTCCTTTCATTCAGTCAGTAGCTTCAATCATTTCTGGATGTTTTTCAATGGCAAAAATCAATGAATATTGTAAATGCACAAACAGTAATTTCTCCGCATTGCAAGGTGCAATTCTGAAATTTTTTGCTTTTTCCTGCTCCTCTTAGCATGATAAAGAAGATTCAAAGAGAGTGAGATGCCAGCTCCTTTCATTCAGTCAGTACCTTCAATCATTTCTGGACGTTTTTCAATGGCAAAAATCAATGAATATTGTAAATGCACAAACAGTAATTTCTCCGCATTGCAAGGTGCAATTCTGAAATTTTTTGCTTTTTCCCGCTCCTCTTAGCATGATAAAGATTCAAAGAGAGTGAGGTGCCAGCTCCTTTCATTCAGTCAGTAGCTTCAAACATTTCTGGTATATGAATAACATGATGTTTTTCAATGGCAAAAATCAATGAATATTGTAAATGCACAAACAGTAATTTCTCCGCATTGCAAGGTGCAATTCTGAAATTTTTTGCTTTTTCCTGCTCCTCTTAGCATGATAAAGAAGATTCAAAGAGAGTGAGATGCCAGCTCCTTTCATTCAGTCAGTAGCTTCAATCATTTCTGGATGTTTTTCCATGGCAAAAATCAATCAATATTGTAAATGCACAAACTGTAATTTCTCCGCATTGCAAGGTGCAATTCTGAAATTTTTTGCTTTTTCCTGCTCCTCTTAGCATGATAAAGAAGATTCAAAGAGAGTGAGATGCCAGCTCCTTTCATTCAGTCAGTAGCTTCAATCATTTCTGGACGTTTTTCAATGGCAAAAATCAATGAATATTGTAAATGCACAAACAGTAATTTCTCCGCATTGCAAGGTGCAATTCTGAAATTTTTTGCTTTTTCCTGCTCCTCTTAGCATGATAAAGAAGATTCAAAGAGAGTGAGATGCCAGCTCCTTTCATTCAGTCAGTACCTTCAATCATTTCTGGACGTTTTTCAATGGCAAAAATCAATGAAAATTGTAAATGCACAAACAGTAATTTCTCCGCATTGCAAGGTGCGATTCTGAAATTTTTTGCTTTTTCCTGCTCCTCTTAGCATGATAAAGAAGATTCAAAGAGAGTGAGATGCCAGCTCCTTTCATTCAGTCAGTAGCTTCAAACATTTCTGGTATATGAATAACATGATGTTTTTCAATGGCAAAAATCAATGAATATTGTAAATGCACAAACAGTAATTTCTCCGCATTGCAAGGTGCAAGTCTGAAATTTTTTGCTTTTTCCTGCTCCTCTTAGCATGATAAAGAAGATTCAAAGAGAGTGAGATGCCAGCTACTTTCATTCAGTCAGTAGCTTCAATCATTTCTGGACCTTTTTCAATGGTAAAAATCAATGAATATTGTAAATGCACAAACAGTAATTTCTCCACATTGCAAGGTGCAATTCTGAAATTTTTTGCTTTTTCCTGCTCCTCTTAGCATGATAAAGAAGATTCAAAGAGAGTGAGATGCCAGCTCCTTTCATTCAGTCAGTAGCTTCAAACATTTCTGGTATATGAATAACATGATGTTTTTCAATGGCAAAAATCAATGAATATTGTAAATGCACAAACAGTAATTTCTCCGCATTGCAAGGTGCAATTCTGAAATTTTTTGCTTTTTCCTGCTCCTCTTAGCATGATAAAGAAGATTCAAAGAGAGTGAGATGCCAGCTCCTTTCATTCAGTCAGTAGCTTCAAACATTTCTGGTATATGAATAACATGATGTTTTTCAATGGCAAAAATCAATGAATATTGTAAATGCACAAACAGTAATTTCTCCGCATTGCAAGGTGCAATTCTGAAATTTTTTGCTTTTTCCTGCTCCTCTTAGCATGATAAAGAAGATTCAAAGAGAGTGAGATGCCAGCTCCTTTCATTCAGTCAGTAGCTTCAATCATTTCTGGATGTTTTTCAATGCAAAAATCAATGAATATTGTAAATGCACAAACAGTAATTTTTCCGCATTGCAAGGTGCAATTCTGAAATTTTTTGCTTTTTCCTGCTCCTCTTAGCATGATAAAGAAGATTCAAAGAGAGTGAGATGTCAGCTCCTTTCATTCAGTCAGTAGCTTCAAACATTTCTGGTATATGAATAACATGATGTTTTTCAATGGCAAAAATCAATGAATTTTGTAAATGCACAAACAGTAATTTCTCCGCATTGCAAGGTGCAATTCTGAAATTTTTTGCTTTTTCCTGCTCCTCTTAGCATGATAAAGAAGATTCAAAGAGAGTGAGATGCCAGCTCCTTTCATTCAGTCAGTAGCTTCAAACATTTCTGGTATATGAATAACATGATGTTTTTCAATGGCAAAAATCAATGAATATTGTAAATGCACAAACAGTAATTTCTCCGCATTGCAAGGTGCAATTCTGAAATTTTTTGCTTTTTCCTGCTCCTCTTAGCATGATAAAGAAGATTCAAAGAGAGTGAGATGCCAGCTCCTTTCATTCAGTCAGTAGCTTCAATCATTTCTGGATGTTTTTCAATGGCAAAAATCAATGAATATTGTAAATGCACAAACTGTAATTTCTCCGCATTGCAAGGTGCAATTCTGAAATTTTTTGCTTTTTCCTGCTCCTCTTAGCATAATAAAGAAGATTCAAAGAGAGTGAGATGCCAGCTCCTTTCATTCAGTCAGTAGCTTCAATCATTTCTGGATGTTTTTCAATGGCAAAAATCAATGAATATTGTAAATGCACAAACAGTAATTTCTCCGCATTGCAAGGTGCAATTCTGAAATTTTTTGCTTTTTCCTGCTCCTCTTAGCATGATAAAGAAGATTCAAAGAGAGTGAGATGCCAGCTCCTTTCATTCAGTCAGTACCTTCAATCATTTCTGGACGTTTTTCAATGGCAAAAATCAATGAATATTGTAAATGCACAAACAGTAATTTCTCCGCATTGCAAGGTGCAATTCTGAAATTTTTTGCTTTTTCCCGCTCCTCTTAGCATGATAAAGATTCAAAGAGAGTGAGGTGCCAGCTCCTTTCATTCAGTCAGTAGCTTCAAACATTTCTGGTATATGAATAACATGATGTTTTTCAATGGCAAAAATCAATGAATATTGTAAATGCACAAACAGTAATTTCTCCGCATTGCAAGGTGCAATTCTGAAATTTTTTGCTTTTTCCTGCTCCTCTTAGCATGATAAAGAAGATTCAAAGAGAGTGAGATGCCAGCTCCTTTCATTCAGTCAGTAGCTTCAATCATTTCTGGATGTTTTTCAATGGCAAAAATCAATCAATATTGTAAATGCACAAACTGTAATTTCTCCGCATTGCAAGGTGCAATTCTGAAATTTTTTGCTTTTTCCTGCTCCTCTTAGCATGATAAAGAAGATTCAAAGAGAGTGAGATGCCAGCTCCTTTCATTCAGTCAGTAGCTTCAATCATTTCTGGACGTTTTTCAATGGCAAAAATCAATGAATATTGTAAATGCACAAACAGTAATTTCTCCGCATTGCAAGGTGCAATTCTGAAATTTTTTGCTTTTTCCTGCTCCTCTTAGCATGATAAAGAAGATTCAAAGAGAGTGAGATGCCAGCTCCTTTCATTCAGTCAGTACCTTCAATCATTTCTGGACGTTTTTCAATGGCAAAAATCAATGAAAATTGTAAATGCACAAACAGTAATTTCTCCGCATTGCAAGGTGCGATTCTGAAATTTTTTGCTTTTTCCTGCTCCTCTTAGCATGATAAAGAAGATTCAAAGAGAGTGAGATGCCAGCTCCTTTCATTCAGTCAGTAGCTTCAAACATTTCTGGTATATGAATAACATGATGTTTTTCAATGGCAAAAATCAATGAATATTGTAAATGCACAAACAGTAATTTCTCCGCATTGCAAGGTGCAAGTCTGAAATTTTTTGCTTTTTCCTGCTCCTCTTAGCATGATAAAGAAGATTCAAAGAGAGTGAGATGCCAGCTACTTTCATTCAGTCAGTAGCTTCAATCATTTCTGGACCTTTTTCAATGGTAAAAATCAATGAATATTGTAAATGCACAAACAGTAATTTCTCCACATTGCAAGGTGCAATTCTGAAATTTTTTGCTTTTTCCTGCTCCTCTTAGCATGATAAAGAAGATTCAAAGAGAGTGAGATGCCAGCTCCTTTCATTCAGTCAGTAGCTTCAAACATTTCTGGTATATGAATAACATGATGTTTTTCAATGGCAAAAATCAATGAATATTGTAAATGCACAAACAGTAATTTCTCCGCATTGCAAGGTGCAATTCTGAAATTTTTTGCTTTTTCCTGCTCCTCTTAGCATGATAAAGAAGATTCAAAGAGAGTGAGATGCCAGCTCCTTTCATTCAGTCAGTAGCTTCAAACATTTCTGGTATATGAATAACATGATGTTTTTCAATGGCAAAAATCAATGAATATTGTAAATGCACAAACAGTAATTTCTCCGCATTGCAAGGTGCAATTCTGAAATTTTTTGCTTTTTCCTGCTCCTCTTAGCATGATAAAGAAGATTCAAAGAGAGTGAGATGCCAGCTCCTTTCATTCAGTCAGTAGCTTCAATCATTTCTGGATGTTTTTCAATGCAAAAATCAATGAATATTGTAAATGCACAAACAGTAATTTCTCCGCATTGCAAGGTGCAATTCTGAAATTTTTTGCTTTTTCCTGCTCCTCTTAGCATGATAAAGAAGATTCAAAGAGAGTGAGATGTCAGCTCCTTTCATTCAGTCAGTAGCTTCAAACATTTCTGGTATATGAATAACATGATGTTTTTCAATGGCAAAAATCAATGAATTTTGTAAATGCACAAACAGTAATTTCTCCGCATTGCAAGGTGCAATTCTGAAATTTTTTGCTTTTTCCTGCTCCTCTTAGCATGATAAAGAAGATTCAAAGAGAGTGAGATGCCAGCTCCTTTCATTCAGTCAGTAGCTTCAATCATTTCTGGATGTTTTTCAATGGCAAAAATCAATGAATATTTTAAATGCACAAACAGTAATTTCTCCGCATTGCAAGGTGCAATTCTGAAATTTTTTGCTTTTTCCTGCTCCTCTTAGCATGATAAACAAGATTCAAAGAGAGTGAGATGCCAGCTCCTTTCATTCAGTCAGTAGCTTCAATCATTTCTGGACGTTTTTCAATGGCAAAAATCAATGAATATTGTAAATGCACAAACAGTAATTTCTCCGCATTGCAAGGTGCAATTCTGAAATTTTTTGCTTTTTCCTGCTCCTCTTAGCATGATAAAGAAGATTCAAAGAGAGTGAGATGCCAGCTCCTTTCATTCAGTCAGTAGCTTCAAACATTTCTGGTATATGAATAACATGATGTTTTTCAATGGCAAAAATCAATGAATATTGTAAATGCACAAACAGTAATTTCTCCGCATTGCAAGGTGCAAGTCTGAAATTTTTTGCTTTTTCCTGCTCCTCTTAGCATGATAAAGAAGATTCAAAGAGAGTGAGATGCCAGCTCCTTTCATTCAGTCAGTAGCTTCAATCATTTCTGGGCGTTTTTCAATGGCAAAAATCAATGAATATTGTAAATGCACAAACAGTAATTTCTCCGCATTGCAAGGTGCAATTCTGAAATTTTTTGCTTTTTCCTGCTCCTCTTAGCATGATAAAGAAGATTCAAAGAGAGTGAGATGCCAGCTCCTTTCATTCAGTCAGTAGCTTCAAACATTTCTGGTATATGAGTAACATGATGTTTTTCAATGGCAAAAATCAATGAATATTGTAAATGCACAAACAGTAATTTCTCCGCATTGCAAGGTGCAAGTCCGAAATTTTTTGCTTTTTCCTGCTCCTCTTAGCATGATAAAGAAGATTCAAAGAGAGTGAGATGCCAGCTACTTTCATTCAGTCAGTAGCTTCAATCATTTCTGGACGTTTTTCAATGGTAAAAATCAATGAATATTGTAAATGCACAAACAGTAATTTCTCCACATTGCAAGGTGCAATTCTGAAATTTTTTGCTTTTTCCTGCTCCTCTTAGCATGATAAAGAAGATTCAAAGAGAGTGAGATGCCAGCTCCTTTCATTCAGTCAGTAGCTTCAAACATTTCTGGTATATGAATAACATGATGTTTTTCAATGGCAAAAATCAATGAATATTGTAAATGCACAAACAGTAATTTCTCCGCATTGCAAGGTGCAATTCTGAAATTTTTTGCTTTTTCCTGCTCCTCTTAGCATGATAAAGAAGATTCAAAGAGAGTGAGATGCCAGCTCCTTTCATTCAGTCAGTAGCTTCAAACATTTCTGGTATATGAATAACATGATGTTTTTCAATGGCAAAAATCAATGAATATTGTAAATGCACAAACAGTAATTTCTCCGCATTGCAAGGTGCAATTCTGAAATTTTTTGCTTTTTCCTGCTCCTCTTAGCATGATAAAGAAGATTCAAAGAGAGTGAGATGCCAGCTCCTTTCATTCAGTCAGTAGCTTCAATCATTTCTGGATGTTTTTCAATGGCAAAAATCAATGAATATTGTAAATGCACAAACTGTAATTTCTCCGCATTGCAAGGTGCAATTCTGAAATTTTTTGCTTTTTCCTGCTCCTCTTAGCATGATAAAGAAGATTCAAAGAGAGTGAGATGCCAGCTCCTTTCATTCAGTCAGTAGCTTCAATCATTTCTGGACGTTTTTCAATGGCAAAAATCAATGAATATTGTAAATGCACAAACAGTAATTTCTCCGCATTGCAAGGTGCAATTCTGAAATTTTTTGCTTTTTCCTGCTCCTCTTAGCATGATAAAGAAGATTCAAAGAGAGTGAGATGCCAGCTCCTTTCATTCAGTCAGTACCTTCAATCATTTCTGGACGTTTTTCAATGGCAAAAATCAATGAAAATTGTAAATGCACAAACAGTAATTTCTCCGCATTGCAAGGTGCGATTCTGAAATTTTTTGCTTTTTCCTGCTCCTCTTAGCATGATAAAGAAGATTCAAAGAGAGTGAGATGCCAGCTCCTTTCATTCAGTCAGTAGCTTCAAACATTTCTGGTATATGAATAACATGATGTTTTTCAATGGCAAAAATCAATGAATATTGTAAATGCACAAACAGTAATTTCTCCGCACTGCAAGGTGCAAGTCTGAAATTTTTTGCTTTTTCCTGCTCCTCTTAGCATGATAAAGAAGATTCAAAGAGAGTGAGATGCCAGCTACTTTCATTCAGTCAGTAGCTTCAATCATTTCTGGACCTTTTTCAATGGTAAAAATCAATGAATATTGTAAATGCACAAACAGTAATTTCTCCACATTGCAAGGTGCAATTCTGAAATTTTTTGCTTTTTCCTGCTCCTCTTAGCATGATAAAGAAGATTCAAAGAGAGTGAGATGCCAGCTCCTTTCATTCAGTCAGTAGCTTCAAACATTTCTGGAATATGAATAACATGATGTTTTTCAATGGCAAAAATCAATGAATATTGTAAATGCACAAACAGTAATTTCTCCGCATTGCAAGGTGCAATTCTGAAATTTTTTGCTTTTTCCTGCTCCTCTTAGCATGATAAAGAAGATTCAAAGAGAGTGAGATGCCAGCTCCTTTCATTCAGTCAGTAGCTTCAAACATTTCTGGTATATGAATAACATGATGTTTTTCAATGGCAAAAATCAATGAATATTGTAAATGCACAAACAGTAATTTCTCCGCATTGCAAGGTGCAATTCTGAAATTTTTTGCTTTTTCCTGCTCCTCTTAGCATGATAAAGAAGATTCAAAGAGAGTGAGATGCCAGCTCCTTTCATTCAGTCAGTAGCTTCAATCATTTCTGGATGTTTTTCAATGGCAAAAATCAATGAATATTGTAAATGCACAAACAGTAATTTCTCCGCATTGCAAGGTGCAATTCTGAAATTTTTTGCTTTTTCCTGCTCCTCTTAGCATGATAAAGAAGATTCAAAGAGAGTGAGATGTCAGCTCCTTTCATTCAGTCAGTAGCTTCAAACATTTCTGGTATATGAATAACATGATGTTTTTCAATGGCAAAAATCAATGAATTTTGTAAATGCACAAACAGTAATTTCTCCGCATTGCAAGGTGCAATTCTGAAATTTTTTGCTTTTACCTGCTCCTCTTAGCATGATAAAGAAGATTCAAAGAGAGTGAGATGCCAGTTCCTTTCATTCAGTCAGTAGCTTCAATCATTTCTGGACGTTTTTCAATGGCAAAAATCAATGAATATTGTAAATGCACAAACAGTAATTTCTCCGCATTGCAAGGTGCAATTCTGAAATGTTTTGCTTTTTCCTGCTCCTCTTAGCATGATAAAGAAGATTCAAAGAGAGTGAGATGCCAGCTCCTTTCATTCAGTCAGTATCTTCAATCATTTCTGGTATATGAATAACATGATGTTTTTCAATGGCAAAAATCAATGAATATTGTAAATGCACAAACAGTAATTTCTCCGCATTGCAAGGTGCAATTCTGAAATTTTTTGCTTTTTCCTGCTCCTCTTAGCATGATAAAGAAGATTCAAAGAGAGTGAGATGCCAGCTCCTTTCATTCAGTCAGTAGCTTCAATCATTTCTGGACGTTTTTCAATGGCAAAAATCAATGAATATTGTAAATGCACAAACAGTAATTTCTCCGCATTGCAAGGTGCAATTCTGAAATTTTTTGCTTTTTCCTGCTCCTCTTAGCATGATAAACAAGATTCAAAGAGAGTGAGATGCCAGCTCCTTTCATTCAGTCAGTAGCTTCAATCATTTCTGGACGTTTTTCAATGGCAAAAATCAATGAATATTGTAAATGCACAAACAGTAATTTCTCCGCATTGCAAGGTGCAATTCTGAAATTTTTTGCTTTTTCCTGCTCCTCTTAGCATGATAAAGAAGATTCAAAGAGAGTGAGATGCCAGCTCCTTTCATTCAGTCAGTAGCTTCAAACATTTCTGGTATATGAATAACATGATGTTTTTCAATGGCAAAAATCAATGAATATTGTAAATGCACAAACAGTAATTTCTCCGCATTGCAAGGTGCAAGTCTGAAATTTTTTGCTTTTTCCTGCTCCTCTTAGCATGATAAAGAAGATACAAAGAGAGTGAGATGCCAGCTACTTTCATTCAGTCAGTAGCTTCAATCATTTCTGGATGTTTTTCAATGGTAAAAATCAATGAATATTGTAAATGCACAAACAGTAATTTCTCCACATTGCAAGGTGCAATTCTGAAATTTTTTGCTTTTTCCTGCTCCTCTTAGCATGATAAAGAAGATTCAAAGAGAGTGAGATGCCAGCTCCTTTCATTCAGTCAGTAGCTTCAAACATTTCTGGTATATCAATAACATGATGTTTTTCAATGGCAAAAATCAATGAATATTGTAAATGCACAAACAGTAATTTCTCTGCATTGCAAGGTGCAATTCTGAAATTTTTTGCTTTTTCCTGCTCCTCTTAGCATGATAAAGAAGATTCAAAGAGAGTGAGATGCCAGCTACTTTCATTCAGTCAGTAGCTTCAATCATTTCTGGATGTTTTTCAATGGTAAAAATCAATGAATATTGTAAATGCACAAACAGTAATTTCTCCACATTGCAAGGTGCAATTCTGAAATTTTTTGCTTTTTCCTGCTCCTCTTAGCATGATAAAGAAGATTCAAAGAGAGTGAGATGCCAGCTCCTTTCATTCAGTCAGTACCTTCAATCATTTCTGGACGTTTTTCAATGGCAAAAATCAATGAAAATTGTAAATGCACAAACAGTAATTTCTCCGCATTGCAAGGTGCGATTCTGAAATTTTTTGCTTTTTCCTGCTCCTCTTAGCATGATAAAGAAGATTCAAAGAGAGTGAGATGCCAGCTCCTTTCATTCAGTCAGTAGCTTCAAACATTTCTGGTATATGAATAACATGATGTTTTTCAATGGCAAAAATCAATGAATATTGTAAATGCACAAACAGTAATTTCTCCGCATTGCAAGGTGCAAGTCTGAAATTTTTTGCTTTTTCCTGCTCCTCTTAGCATGATAAAGAAGATTCAAAGAGAGTGAGATGCCAGCTACTTTCATTCAGTCAGTAGCTTCAATCATTTCTGGACCTTTTTCAATGGTAAAAATCAATGAATATTGTAAATGCACAAACAGTAATTTCTCCACATTGCAAGGTGCAATTCTGAAATTTTTTGCTTTTTCCTGCTCCTCTTAGCATGATAAAGAAGATTCAAAGAGAGTGAGATGCCAGCTCCTTTCATTCAGTCAGTAGCTTCAAACATTTCTGGTATATGAATAACATGATGTTTTTCAATGGCAAAAATCAATGAATATTGTAAATGCACAAACAGTAATTTCTCCGCATTGCAAGGTGCAATTCTGAAATTTTTTGCTTTTTCCTGCTCCTCTTAGCATGATAAAGAAGATTCAAAGAGAGTGAGATGCCAGCTCCTTTCATTCAGTCAGTAGCTTCAAACATTTCTGGTATATGAATAACATGATGTTTTTCAATGGCAAAAATCAATGAATATTGTAAATGCACAAACAGTAATTTCTCCGCATTGCAAGGTGCAATTCTGAAATTTTTTGCTTTTTCCTGCTCCTCTTAGCATGATAAAGAAGATTCAAAGAGAGTGAGATGCCAGCTCCTTTCATTCAGTCAGTAGCTTCAATCATTTCTGGATGTTTTTCAATGGCAAAAATCAATGAATATTCTAAATGCACAAACAGTAATTTCTCCACATTGCAAGGTGCAATTCTGAAATTTTTTGCTTTTTCCTGCTCCTCTTAGCATGATAAAGAAGATTCAAAGAGAGTGAGATGCCAGCTACTTTCATTCAGTCAGTAGCTTCAATCATTTCTGGACCTTTTTCAATGGTAAAAATCAATGAATATTGTAAATGCACAAACAGTAATTTCTCCACATTGCAAGGTGCAATTCTGAAATTTTTTGCTTTTTCCTGCTCCTCTTAGCATGATAAAGAAGATTCAAAGAGAGTGAGATGCCAGCTCCTTTCATTCAGTCAGTAGCTTCAAACATTTCTGGTATATGAATAACATGATGCTTTTCAATGGCAAAAATCAATGAATATTGTAAATGCACAAACAGTAATTTCTCCGCATTGCAAGGTGCAATTCTGAAATTTTTTGCTTTTTCCTGCTCCTCTTAGCATGATAAAGAAGATTCAAAGAGAGTGAGATGCCAGCTCCTTTCATTCAGTCAGTAGCTTCAAACATTTCTGGTATATGAATAACATGATGTTTTTCAATGGCAAAAATCAATGAATATTGTAAATGCACAAACAGTAATTTCTCCGCATTGCAAGGTGCAATTCTGAAATTTTTTGCTTTTTCCTACTCCTCTTAGCATGATAAAGAAGATTCAAAGAGAGTGAGATGCCAGCTCCTTTCATTCAGTCAGTAGCTTCAATCATTTCTGGATGTTTTTCAATGGCAAAAATCAATGAATATTGTAAATGCACAAACAGTAATTTCTCCGCATTGCAAGGTGCAATTCTGAAATTTTTTGCTTTTTCCTGCTCCTCTTAGCATGATAAAGAAGATTCAAAGAGAGTGAGATGCCAGCTCCTTTCATTCAGTCAGTATCTTCAATCATTTCTGGTATATGAATAACATGATGTTTTTCAATGGCAAAAATCAATGAATATTGTAAATGCACAAACAGTAATTTCTCCGCATTGCAAGGTGCAATTCTGAAATTTTTTGCTTTTTCCTGCTCCTCTTAGCATGATAAAGAAGATTCAAAGAGAGTGAGATGAGAGCTCCTTTCATTCAGTCAGTAGCTTCAATCATTTCTGGACGTTTTTCAATGGCAAAAATCAATGAATATTGTAAATGCACAAACAGTAATTTCTCCGCATTGCAAGGTGCAATTCTGAAATTTTTTGCTTTTTCCTGCTCCTCTTAGCATGATAAACAAGATTCAAAGAGAGTGAGATGCCAGCTCCTTTCATTCAGTCAGTAGCTTCAATCATTTCTGGACGTTTTTCAATGGCAAAAATCAATGAATATTGTAAATGCACAAACAGTAATTTCTCCGCATTGCAAGGTGCAATTCTGAAATTTTTTGCTTTTTCCTGCTCCTCTTAGCATGATAAAGAAGATTCAAAGAGAGTGAGATGCCAGCTCCTTTCATTCAGTCAGTAGCTTCAAACATTTCTGGTATATGAATAACATGATGTTTTTCAATGGCAAAAATCAATGAATATTGTAAATGCACAAACAGTAATTTCTCCGCATTGCAAGGTGCAAGTCTGAAATTTTTTGCTTTTTCCTGCTCCTCTTAGCATGATAAAGAAGATACAAAGAGAGTGAGATGCCAGCTACTTTCATTCAGTCAGTAGCTTCAATCATTTCTGGATGTTTTTCAATGGTAAAAATCAATGAATATTGTAAATGCACAAACAGTAATTTCTCCACATTGCAAGGTGCAATTCTGAAATTTTTTGCTTTTTCCTGCTCCTCTTAGCATGATAAAGAAGATTCAAAGAGAGTGAGATGCCAGCTCCTTTCATTCAGTCAGTAGCTTCAAACATTTCTGGTATATCAATAACATGATGTTTTTCAATGGCAAAAATCAATGAATATTGTAAATGCACAAACAGTAATTTCTCTGCATTGCAAGGTGCAATTCTGAAATTTTTTGCTTTTTCCTGCTCCTCTTAGCATGATAAAGAAGATTCAAAGAGAGTGAGATGCCAGCTACTTTCATTCAGTCAGTAGCTTCAATCATTTCTGGATGTTTTTCAATGGTAAAAATCAATGAATATTGTAAATGCACAAACAGTAATTTCTCCACATTGCAAGGTGCAATTCTGAAATTTTTTGCTTTTTCCTGCTCCTCTTAGCATGATAAAGAAGATTCAAAGAGAGTGAGATGCCAGCTCCTTTCATTCAGTCAGTACCTTCAATCATTTCTGGACGTTTTTCAATGGCAAAAATCAATGAAAATTGTAAATGCACAAACAGTAATTTCTCCGCATTGCAAGGTGCGATTCTGAAATTTTTTGCTTTTTCCTGCTCCTCTTAGCATGATAAAGAAGATTCAAAGAGAGTGAGATGCCAGCTCCTTTCATTCAGTCAGTAGCTTCAAACATTTCTGGTATATGAATAACATGATGTTTTTCAATGGCAAAAATCAATGAATATTGTAAATGCACAAACAGTAATTTCTCCGCATTGCAAGGTGCAAGTCTGAAATTTTTTGCTTTTTCCTGCTCCTCTTAGCATGATAAAGAAGATTCAAAGAGAGTGAGATGCCAGCTACTTTCATTCAGTCAGTAGCTTCAATCATTTCTGGACCTTTTTCAATGGTAAAAATCAATGAATATTGTAAATGCACAAACAGTAATTTCTCCACATTGCAAGGTGCAATTCTGAAATTTTTTGCTTTTTCCTGCTCCTCTTAGCATGATAAAGAAGATTCAAAGAGAGTGAGATGCCAGCTCCTTTCATTCAGTCAGTAGCTTCAAACATTTCTGGTATATGAATAACATGATGTTTTTCAATGGCAAAAATCAATGAATATTGTAAATGCACAAACAGTAATTTCTCCGCATTGCAAGGTGCAATTCTGAAATTTTTTGCTTTTTCCTGCTCCTCTTAGCATGATAAAGAAGATTCAAAGAGAGTGAGATGCCAGCTCCTTTCATTCAGTCAGTAGCTTCAAACATTTCTGGTATATGAATAACATGATGTTTTTCAATGGCAAAAATCAATGAATATTGTAAATGCACAAACAGTAATTTCTCCGCATTGCAAGGTGCAATTCTGAAATTTTTTGCTTTTTCCTGCTCCTCTTAGCATGATAAAGAAGATTCAAAGAGAGTGAGATGCCAGCTCCTTTCATTCAGTCAGTAGCTTCAATCATTTCTGGATGTTTTTCAATGGCAAAAATCAATGAATATTCTAAATGCACAAACAGTAATTTCTCCACATTGCAAGGTGCAATTCTGAAATTTTTTGCTTTTTCCTGCTCCTCTTAGCATGATAAAGAAGATTCAAAGAGAGTGAGATGCCAGCTACTTTCATTCAGTCAGTAGCTTCAATCATTTCTGGACCTTTTTCAATGGTAAAAATCAATGAATATTGTAAATGCACAAACAGTAATTTCTCCACATTGCAAGGTGCAATTCTGAAATTTTTTGCTTTTTCCTGCTCCTCTTAGCATGATAAAGAAGATTCAAAGAGAGTGAGATGCCAGCTCCTTTCATTCAGTCAGTAGCTTCAAACATTTCTGGTATATGAATAACATGATGCTTTTCAATGGCAAAAATCAATGAATATTGTAAATGCACAAACAGTAATTTCTCCGCATTGCAAGGTGCAATTCTGAAATTTTTTGCTTTTTCCTGCTCCTCTTAGCATGATAAAGAAGATTCAAAGAGAGTGAGATGCCAGCTCCTTTCATTCAGTCAGTAGCTTCAAACATTTCTGGTATATGAATAACATGATGTTTTTCAATGGCAAAAATCAATGAATATTGTAAATGCACAAACAGTAATTTCTCCGCATTGCAAGGTGCAATTCTGAAATTTTTTGCTTTTTCCTACTCCTCTTAGCATGATAAAGAAGATTCAAAGAGAGTGAGATGCCAGCTCCTTTCATTCAGTCAGTAGCTTCAATCATTTCTGGATGTTTTTCAATGGCAAAAATCAATGAATATTGTAAATGCACAAACAGTAATTTCTCCGCATTGCAAGGTGCAATTCTGAAATTTTTTGCTTTTTCCTGCTCCTCTTAGCATGATAAAGAAGATTCAAAGAGAGTGAGATGTCAGCTCCTTTCATTCAGTCAGTAGCTTCAAACATTTCTGGTATATGAATAACATGATGTTTTTCAATGGCAAAAATCAATGAATTTAGTAAATGCACAAACAGTAATTTCTCCGCATTGCAAGGTGCAATTCTGAAATTTTTTGCTTTTTCCTGCTCCTCTTAGCATGATAAAGAAGATTCAAAGAGAGTGAGATGCCAGTTCCTTTCATTCAGTCAGTAGCTTCAATCATTTCTGGACGTTTTTCAATGGCAAAAATCAATGAATATTGTAAATGCACAAACAGTAATTTCTCCGCATTGCAAGGTGCAATTCTGAAATTTTTTGCTTTTTCCTGCTCCTCTTAGCATGATAAAGAAGATTCAAAGAGAGTGAGATGCCAGCTCCTTTCATTCAGTCAGTATCTTCAATCATTTCTGGTATATGAATAACATGATGTTTTTCAATGGCAAAAATCAATGAATATTGTAAATGCACAAACAGTAATTTCTCCGCATTGCAAGGTGCAATTCTGAAATTTTTTGCTTTTTCCTGCTCCTCTTAGCATGATAAAGAAGATTCAAAGAGAGTGAGATGCCAGCTCCTTTCATTCAGTCAGTAGCTTCAATCATTTCTGGACGTTTTTCAATGGCAAAAATCAATGAATATTGTAAATGCACAAACAGTAATTTCTCCGCATTGCAAGGTGCAATTCTGAAATTTTTTGCTTTTTCCTGCTCCTCTTAGCATGATAAACAAGATTCAAAGAGAGTGAGATGCCAGCTCCTTTCATTCAGTCAGTAGCTTCAATCATTTCTGGACGTTTTTCAATGGCAAAAATCAATGAATATTGTAAATGCACAAACAGTAATTTCTCCGCATTGAAAGGTGCAATTCTGAAATTTTTTGCTTTTTCCTCCTCCTCTTAGCATGATAAAGAAGATTCAAAGAGAGTGAGATGCCAGCTCCTTTCATTCAGTCAGTAGCTTCAAACATTTCTGGTATATGAATAACATGATGTTTTTCAATGGCAAAAATCAATGAATATTGTAAATGCACAAACAGTAATTTCTCTGCATTGCAAGGTGCAATTCTGAAATTTTTTGCTTTTTCCTGCTCCTCTTAGCATGATAAAGAAGATTCAAAGAGAGTGAGATGCCAGCTACTTTCATTCAGTCAGTAGCTTCAATCATTTCTGGATGTTTTTCAATGGTAAAAATCAATGAATATTGTAAATGCACAAACAGTAATTTCTCCACATTGCAAGGTGCAATTCTGAAATTTTTTGCTTTTTCCTGCTCCTCTTAGCATGATAAAGAAGATTCAAAGAGAGTGAGATGCCAGCTCCTTTCATTCAGTCAGTAGCTTCAAACATTTCTGGTATATGAATAACATGATGTTTTTCAATGGCAAAAATCAATGAATATTGTAAATGCACAAACAGTAATTTCTCCGCATTGCAAGGTGCAATTCTGAAATTTTTTGCTTTTTCCTGCTCCTCTTAGCATGATAAAGAAGATTCAAAGAGAGTGAGATGCCAGCTCCTTTCATTCAGTCAGTAGCTTCAAACATTTCTGGTATATGAATAACATGATGTTTTTCAATGGCAAAAATCAATGAATATTGTAAATGCACAAACAGTAATTTCTCCGCATTGCAAGGTGCAATTCTGAAATTTTTTGCTTTTTCCTGCTCCTCTTAGCATGATAAAGAATATTCAAAGAGAGTGAGATGCCAGCTCCTTTCATTCAGTCAGTAGCTTCAATCATTTCTGGATGTTTTTCAATGGCAAAAATCAATGAATATTGTAAATGCACAAACTGTAATTTCTCCGCATTGCAAGGTGCAATTCTGAAATTTTTTGTTTTTTCCTGCTCCTCTTAGCATGATAAAGAAGATTCAAAGAGAGTGAGATGCCAGCTCCTTTCATTCAGTCAGTAGCTTCAATCATTTCTGGACGTTTTTCAATGGCAAAAATCAATGAATATTGTAAATGCACAAACAGTAATTTCTCCGCATTGCAAGGTGCAATTCTGAAATTTTTTGCTTTTTCCTGCTCCTCTTAGCATGATAAACAAGATTCAAAGAGAGTGAGATGCCAGCTCCTTTCATTCAGTCAGTAGCTTCAATCATTTCTGGACGTTTTTCAATGGCAAAAATCAATGAATATTGTAAATGCACAAACAGTAATTTCTCCGCATTGCAAGGTGCAATTCTGAAATTTTTTGCTTTTTCCTGCTCCTCTTAGCATGATAAAGAAGATTCAAAGAGAGTGAGATGCCAGCTCCTTTCATTCAGTCAGTAGCTTCAAACATTTCTGGTATATGAATAACATGATGTTTTTCAATGGCAAAAATCAATGAATATTGTAAATGCACAAACAGTAATTTCTCCGCATTGCAAGGTGCAAGTCTGAAATTTTTTGCTTTTTCCTGCTCCTCTTAGCATGATAAAGAAGATACAAAGAGAGTGAGATGCCAGCTACTTTCATTCAGTCAGTAGCTTCAATCATTTCTGGATGTTTTTCAATGGTAAAAATCAATGAATATTGTAAATGCACAAACAGTAATTTCTCCACATTGCAAGGTGCAATTCTGAAATTTTTTGCTTTTTCCTGCTCCTCTTAGCATGATAAAGAAGATTCAAAGAGAGTGAGATGCCAGCTCCTTTCATTCAGTCAGTAGCTTCAAACATTTCTGGTATATCAATAACATGATGTTTTTCAATGGCAAAAATCAATGAATATTGTAAATGCACAAACAGTAATTTCTCTGCATTGCAAGGTGCAATTCTGAAATTTTTTGCTTTTTCCTGCTCCTCTTAGCATGATAAAGAAGATTCAAAGAGAGTGAGATGCCAGCTACTTTCATTCAGTCAGTAGCTTCAATCATTTCTGGATGTTTTTCAATGGTAAAAATCAATGAATATTGTAAATGCACAAACAGTAATTTCTCCACATTGCAAGGTGCAATTCTGAAATTTTTTGCTTTTTCCTGCTCCTCTTAGCATGATAAAGAAGATTCAAAGAGAGTGAGATGCCAGCTCCTTTCATTCAGTCAGTACCTTCAATCATTTCTGGACGTTTTTCAATGGCAAAAATCAATGAAAATTGTAAATGCACAAACAGTAATTTCTCCGCATTGCAAGGTGCGATTCTGAAATTTTTTGCTTTTTCCTGCTCCTCTTAGCATGATAAAGAAGATTCAAAGAGAGTGAGATGCCAGCTCCTTTCATTCAGTCAGTAGCTTCAAACATTTCTGGTATATGAATAACATGATGTTTTTCAATGGCAAAAATCAATGAATATTGTAAATGCACAAACAGTAATTTCTCCGCATTGCAAGGTGCAAGTCTGAAATTTTTTGCTTTTTCCTGCTCCTCTTAGCATGATAAAGAAGATTCAAAGAGAGTGAGATGCCAGCTACTTTCATTCAGTCAGTAGCTTCAATCATTTCTGGACCTTTTTCAATGGTAAAAATCAATGAATATTGTAAATGCACAAACAGTAATTTCTCCACATTGCAAGGTGCAATTCTGAAATTTTTTGCTTTTTCCTGCTCCTCTTAGCATGATAAAGAAGATTCAAAGAGAGTGAGATGCCAGCTCCTTTCATTCAGTCAGTAGCTTCAAACATTTCTGGTATATGAATAACATGATGTTTTTCAATGGCAAAAATCAATGAATATTGTAAATGCACAAACAGTAATTTCTCCGCATTGCAAGGTGCAATTCTGAAATTTTTTGCTTTTTCCTGCTCCTCTTAGCATGATAAAGAAGATTCAAAGAGAGTGAGATGCCAGCTCCTTTCATTCAGTCAGTAGCTTCAAACATTTCTGGTATATGAATAACATGATGTTTTTCAATGGCAAAAATCAATGAATATTGTAAATGCACAAACAGTAATTTCTCCGCATTGCAAGGTGCAATTCTGAAATTTTTTGCTTTTTCCTGCTCCTCTTAGCATGATAAAGAAGATTCAAAGAGAGTGAGATGCCAGCTCCTTTCATTCAGTCAGTAGCTTCAATCATTTCTGGATGTTTTTCAATGGCAAAAATCAATGAATATTCTAAATGCACAAACAGTAATTTCTCCACATTGCAAGGTGCAATTCTGAAATTTTTTGCTTTTTCCTGCTCCTCTTAGCATGATAAAGAAGATTCAAAGAGAGTGAGATGCCAGCTACTTTCATTCAGTCAGTAGCTTCAATCATTTCTGGACCTTTTTCAATGGTAAAAATCAATGAATATTGTAAATGCACAAACAGTAATTTCTCCACATTGCAAGGTGCAATTCTGAAATTTTTTGCTTTTTCCTGCTCCTCTTAGCATGATAAAGAAGATTCAAAGAGAGTGAGATGCCAGCTCCTTTCATTCAGTCAGTAGCTTCAAACATTTCTGGTATATGAATAACATGATGCTTTTCAATGGCAAAAATCAATGAATATTGTAAATGCACAAACAGTAATTTCTCCGCATTGCAAGGTGCAATTCTGAAATTTTTTGCTTTTTCCTGCTCCTCTTAGCATGATAAAGAAGATTCAAAGAGAGTGAGATGCCAGCTCCTTTCATTCAGTCAGTAGCTTCAAACATTTCTGGTATATGAATAACATGATGTTTTTCAATGGCAAAAATCAATGAATATTGTAAATGCACAAACAGTAATTTCTCCGCATTGCAAGGTGCAATTCTGAAATTTTTTGCTTTTTCCTACTCCTCTTAGCATGATAAAGAAGATTCAAAGAGAGTGAGATGCCAGCTCCTTTCATTCAGTCAGTAGCTTCAATCATTTCTGGATGTTTTTCAATGGCAAAAATCAATGAATATTGTAAATGCACAAACAGTAATTTCTCCGCATTGCAAGGTGCAATTCTGAAATTTTTTGCTTTTTCCTGCTCCTCTTAGCATGATAAAGAAGATTCAAAGAGAGTGAGATGTCAGCTCCTTTCATTCAGTCAGTAGCTTCAAACATTTCTGGTATATGAATAACATGATGTTTTTCAATGGCAAAAATCAATGAATTTAGTAAATGCACAAACAGTAATTTCTCCGCATTGCAAGGTGCAATTCTGAAATTTTTTGCTTTTTCCTGCTCCTCTTAGCATGATAAAGAAGATTCAAAGAGAGTGAGATGCCAGTTCCTTTCATTCAGTCAGTAGCTTCAATCATTTCTGGACGTTTTTCAATGGCAAAAATCAATGAATATTGTAAATGCACAAACAGTAATTTCTCCGCATTGCAAGGTGCAATTCTGAAATTTTTTGCTTTTTCCTGCTCCTCTTAGCATGATAAAGAAGATTCAAAGAGAGTGAGATGCCAGCTCCTTTCATTCAGTCAGTATCTTCAATCATTTCTGGTATATGAATAACATGATGTTTTTCAATGGCAAAAATCAATGAATATTGTAAATGCACAAACAGTAATTTCTCCGCATTGCAAGGTGCAATTCTGAAATTTTTTGCTTTTTCCTGCTCCTCTTAGCATGATAAAGAAGATTCAAAGAGAGTGAGATGCCAGCTCCTTTCATTCAGTCAGTAGCTTCAATCATTTCTGGACGTTTTTCAATGGCAAAAATCAATGAATATTGTAAATGCACAAACAGTAATTTCTCCGCATTGCAAGGTGCAATTCTGAAATTTTTTGCTTTTTCCTGCTCCTCTTAGCATGATAAACAAGATTCAAAGAGAGTGAGATGCCAGCTCCTTTCATTCAGTCAGTAGCTTCAATCATTTCTGGACGTTTTTCAATGGCAAAAATCAATGAATATTGTAAATGCACAAACAGTAATTTCTCCGCATTGAAAGGTGCAATTCTGAAATTTTTTGCTTTTTCCTCCTCCTCTTAGCATGATAAAGAAGATTCAAAGAGAGTGAGATGCCAGCTCCTTTCATTCAGTCAGTAGCTTCAAACATTTCTGGTATATGAATAACATGATGTTTTTCAATGGCAAAAATCAATGAATATTGTAAATGCACAAACAGTAATTTCTCTGCATTGCAAGGTGCAATTCTGAAATTTTTTGCTTTTTCCTGCTCCTCTTAGCATGATAAAGAAGATTCAAAGAGAGTGAGATGCCAGCTACTTTCATTCAGTCAGTAGCTTCAATCATTTCTGGATGTTTTTCAATGGTAAAAATCAATGAATATTGTAAATGCACAAACAGTAATTTCTCCACATTGCAAGGTGCAATTCTGAAATTTTTTGCTTTTTCCTGCTCCTCTTAGCATGATAAAGAAGATTCAAAGAGAGTGAGATGCCAGCTCCTTTCATTCAGTCAGTAGCTTCAAACATTTCTGGTATATGAATAACATGATGTTTTTCAATGGCAAAAATCAATGAATATTGTAAATGCACAAACAGTAATTTCTCCGCATTGCAAGGTGCAATTCTGAAATTTTTTGCTTTTTCCTGCTCCTCTTAGCATGATAAAGAAGATTCAAAGAGAGTGAGATGCCAGCTCCTTTCATTCAGTCAGTAGCTTCAAACATTTCTGGTATATGAATAACATGATGTTTTTCAATGGCAAAAATCAATGAATATTGTAAATGCACAAACAGTAATTTCTCCGCATTGCAAGGTGCAATTCTGAAATTTTTTGCTTTTTCCTGCTCCTCTTAGCATGATAAAGAATATTCAAAGAGAGTGAGATGCCAGCTCCTTTCATTCAGTCAGTAGCTTCAATCATTTCTGGATGTTTTTCAATGGCAAAAATCAATGAATATTGTAAATGCACAAACTGTAATTTCTCCGCATTGCAAGGTGCAATTCTGAAATTTTTTGTTTTTTCCTGCTCCTCTTAGCATGATAAAGAAGATTCAAAGAGAGTGAGATGCCAGCTCCTTTCATTCAGTCAGTAGCTTCAATCATTTCTGGACGTTTTTCAATGGCAAAAATCAATGAATATTGTAAATGCACAAACAGTAATTTCTCCGCATTGCAAGGTGCAATTCTGAAATTTTTTGCTTTTTCCTGCTCCTCTTAGCATGATAAAGAAGATTCAAAGAGAGTGAGATGCCAGCTCCTTTCATTCAGTCAGTACCTTCAATCATTTCTGGATGTTTTTCAATGGCAAAAATCAATGAATATTGTAAATGCACAAACAGTAATTTCTCCGCATTGCAAGGTGCAATTCTGAAATTTTTGCTTTTTCCCGCTCCTCTTAGCATGATAAAGAAGATTCAAAGAGAGTGAGGTGCCAGCTCCTTTCATTCAGTCAGTAGCTTCAAACATTTCTGGTATATGAATAACATGTTTTTCAATGGCAAAAATCAATGAATATTGTAAATGCACAAACAGTAATTTCTCCGCATTGCAAGGTGCAATTCTGAAATTTTTTGATTTTTCCTGCTCCTCTTAGCATGATAAAGAAGATTCAAAGAGAGTGAGATGCCAGCTCCTTTCATTCAGTCAGTAGCTTCAATCATTTCTGGACGTTTTTCAATGGCAAAAATCAAGGAATATTGTAAATGCACAAACAGTAATTTCTCCGCATTGCAAGGTGCAATTCTGAAATTTTTTGCTTTTTCCTGCTCCTCTTAGCATGATAAAGAAGATTCAAAGAGAGTGAGATGCCAGCTCCTTTCATTCAGTCAGTAGCTTCAATCATTTCTGGACGTTTTTCAATGGCAAAAATCAATGAATATTGTAAATGCACAAACAGTAATTTCTCCGCATTGCAAGGTGCAATTCTGAAATTTTTTGCTTTTTCCTGCTCCTCTTAGCATGATAAAGAAGATTCAAAGAGAGTGAGATGCCAGCTCCTTTCATTCAGTCAGTAGCTTCAAACATTTCTGGTATATGAATAACATGATGTTTTTCAATGGCAAAAATCAATGAATATTGTAAATGCACAAACAGTAATTTCTCCGCATTGCAAGGTGCAATTCTGAAATTTTTTGCTTTTTCCTGCTCCTCTTAGCATGATAAAGAAGATTCAAAGAGAGTGAGATGCCAGCTCCTTTCATTCAGTCAGTAGCTTCAAACATTTCTGGTATATGAATAACATGATGTTTTTCAATGGCAAAAATCAATGAATATTGTAAATGCACAAACAGTAATTTCTCCGCATTGCAAGGTGCAATTCTGAAATTTTTTGCTTTTTCCTGCTCCTCTTAGCATGATAAAGAAGATTCAAAGAGAGTGAGATGCCAGCTCCTTTCATTCAGTCAGTAGCTTCAATCATTTCTGGACGTTTTTCAATGGCAAAAATCAATGAATATTGTAAATGCACAAACAGTAATTTCTCCGCATTGCAAGGTGCAATTCTGAAATTTTTTGCTTTTTCCTGCTCCTCTTAGCATGATAAAGAAGATTCAAAGAGAGTGAGATGCCAGCTCCTTTCATTCAGTCAGTAGCTTCAATCATTTCTGGACGTTTTTCAATGGCAAAAATCAATGAATATTGTAAATGCACAAACAGTAATTTCTCCGCATTGCAAGGTGCAATTCTGAAATTTTTTGCTTTTTCCTGCTCCTCTTAGCATGATAAAGAAGATTCAAAGAGAGTGAGATGCCAGCTCCTTTCATTCAGTCAGTAGCTTCAATCATTTCTGGACGTTTTTCAATGGCAAAAATCAATGAATATTGTAAATGCACAAACAGTAATTTCTCCGCATTGCAAGGTGCAATTCTGAAATTTTTTGCTTTTTCCTGCTCCTCTTAGCATGACAAAGAAGATTCAAAGAGAGTAAGATGCCAGCTCCTTTCATTCAGTCAGTAGCTTCAATCATTTCTGGTATATGAATAACATGATGTTTTTCAATGGCAAAAATCAATGAATATTGTAAATGCACAAACAGTAATTTCTCCGCATTGCAAGGTGCAATTCTGAAATTTTTTGCTTTTTCCTGCTCCTCTTAGCATGATAAAGAAGATTCAAAGAGAGTGAGATGCCAGCTCCTTTCATTCAGTCAGTAGCTTCAATCATTTCTGGACGTTTTTCAATGGCAAAAATCAATGAATATTGTAAATGCACAAACAGTAATTTCTCCGCATTGCAAGGTGCAATTCTGAAATTTTTTGCTTTTTCCTGCTCCTCTTAGCATGATAAAGAAGATTCAAAGAGAGTGAGATGCCAGCTCCTTTCATTCAGTCAGTAGCTTCAATCATTTCTGGACGTTTTTCAATGGCAAAAATCAATGAATATTGTAAATGCACAAACAGTAATTTCTCCGCATTGCAAGGTGCAATTCTGAAATTTTTTGCTTTTTCCTGCTCCTCTTAGCATGATAAAGAAGATTCAAAGAGAGTTAGATGCCAGCTCCTTTCATTCAGTCAGTAGCTTCAAACATTTCTGGTATATGAATAACATGATGTTTTTCAATGGCAAAAATCAATGAATATTGTAAAAGCACAAACAGTAATTTCTCCGCATTGCAAGGTGCAATTCTGAAATTTTTTGCTTTTTCCTGCTCCTCTTAGCATGATAAAGAAGATTCAAAGAGAGTGAGATGCCAGCTCCTTTCATTCAGTCAGTAGCTTCAATCATTTCTGGACGTTTTTCAATGGCAAAAATCAATGAATATTGTAAATGCACAAACAGTAATTTCTCCGCATTGCAAGGTGCAATTCTGAAATTTTTTGCTTTTTCCTGCTCCTCTTAGCATGATAAAGAAGATTCAAAGAGAGTGAGATGCCAGCTCCTTTCATTCAGTCAGTACCTTCAATCATTTCTGGATGTTTTTCAATGGCAAAAATCAATGAATATTGTAAATGCACAAACAGTAATTTCTCCGCATTGCAAGGTGCAATTCTGAAATTTTTTGCTTTTTCCCGCTCCGCTTAGCATGATAAAGAAGATTCAAAGAGAGTGACGTGCCAGCTCCTTTCATTCAGTCAGTATCTTCAAACATTTCTGGTATATGAATAACATGTTTTTCAATGGCAAAAATCAATGAATATTGTAAATGCACAAACAGTAATTTCTCCGCATTGCAAGGTGCAATTCTGAAATTTTTTGATTTTTCCTGCTCCTCTTAGCATGATAAAGAAGATTCAAAGAGAGTGAGATGCCAGCTCCTTTCATTCAGTCAGTAGCTTCAATCATTTCTGGACGTTTTTCAATGGCAAAAATCAATGAATATTGTAAATGCACAAACAGTAATTTCTCCGCATTGCAAGGTGCAATTCTGAAATTTTTTGCTTTTTCCTGCTCCTCTTAGCATGATAAAGAAGATTCAAAGAGAGTGAGATGCCAGCTCCTTTCATTCAGTCAGTAGCTTCAATCATTTCTGGACGTTTTTCAATGGCAAAAATCAATGAATATTGTAAATGCACAAACAGTAATTTCTCCGCATTGCAAGGTGCAATTCTGAAATTTTTTGCTTTTTCCTGCTCCTCTTAGCATGATAAAGAAGATTCAAAGAGAGTGAGATGCCAGCTCCTTTCATTCAGTCAGTAGCTTCAAACATTTCTGGTATATGAATAACATGATGTTTTTCAATGGCAAAAATCAATGAATATTGTAAATGCACAAACAGTAATTTCTCCGCATTGCAAGGTGCAAGTCTGAAATTTTTTGCTTTTTCCTGCTCCTCTTAGCATGGTAAAGAAGATTCAAAGAGAGTGAGATGCCAGCTACTTTCATTCAGTCAGTAGCTTCAATCATTTCTGGACGCTTTTCAATGGTAAAAATCAATGAATATTGTAAATGCACAAACAGTAATTTCTCCACATTGCAAGGTGCAATTCTGAAATTTTTTGCTTTTTCCTGCTCCTCTTAGCATGATAAAGAAGATTCAAAGAGAGTGAGATGCCAGCTCCTTTCATTCAGTCAGTAGCTTCAAACATTTCTGGTATATGAATAACATGATGTTTTTCAATGGCAAAAATCAATGAATATTGTAAATGCACAAACAGTAATTTCTCCGCATTGCAAGGTGCAATTCTGAAATTTTTTGCTTTTTCCTGCTCCTCTTAGCATGATAAAGAAGATTCAAAGAGAGTGAGATGCCAGCTCCTTTCATTCAGTCAGTAGCTTCAAACATTTCTGGTATATGAATAACATGATGTTTTTCAATGGCAAAAATCAATGAATATTGTAAATGCACAAACAGTAATTTCTCCGCATTGCAAGGTGCAATTCTGAAATTTTTTGCTTTTTCCTGCTCCTCTTAGCATGATAAAGAAGATTCAAAGAGAGTGAGATGCCAGCTCCTTTCATTCAGTCAGTAGCTTCAATCATTTCTGGACGTTTTTCAATGGCAAAAATCAATGAATATTGTAAATGCACAAACAGTAATTTCTCCGCATTGCAAGGTGCAATTCTGAAATTTTTTGCTTTTTCCTGCTCCTCTTAGCATGATAAAGAAGATTCAAAGAGAGTGAGATGCCAGCTCCTTTCATTCAGTCAGTAGCTTCAATCATTTCTGGACGTTTTTCAATGGCAAAAATCAATGAATATTGTAAATGCACAAACAGTAATTTCTCCGCATTGCAAGGTGCAATTCTGAAATTTTTTGCTTTTTCCTGCTCCTCTTAGCATGACAAAGAAGATTCAAAGAGAGTAAGATGCCAGCTCCTTTCATTCAGTCAGTAGCTTCAATCATTTCTGGTATATGAATAACATGATGTTTTTCAATGGCAAAAATCAATGAATATTGTAAATGCACAAACAGTAATTTCTCCGCATTGCAAGGTGCAATTCTGAAATTTTTTGCTTTTTCCTGCTCCTCTTAGCATGATAAAGAAGATTCAAAGAGAGTGAGATGCCAGCTCCTTTCATTCAGTCAGTAGCTTCAATCATTTCTGGACGTTTTTCAATGGCAAAAATCAATGAATATTGTAAATGCACAAACAGTAATTTCTCCGCATTGCAAGGTGCAATTCTGAAATTTTTTGCTTTTTCCTGCTCCTCTTAGCATGATAAAGAAGATTCAAAGAGAGTGAGATGCCAGCTCCTTTCATTCAGTCAGTAGCTTCAATCATTTCTGGATGTTTTTCAATGGCAAAAATCAATGAATATTGTAAATGCACAAACAGTAATTTCTCCGCATTGCAAGGTGCAATTCTGAAATTTTTTGCTTTTTCCTGCTCCTCTTAGCATGATAAAGAAGATTCAAAGAGAGTGAGATGCCAGCTCCTTTCATTCAGTCAGTAGCTTCAAACATTTCTTGTATATGAATAACATGATGTTTTTCAATGGCAAAAATCAATGAATATTGTAAAAGCACAAACAGTAATTTCTCCGCATTGCAAGGTGCAATTCTGAAATTTTTTGCTTTTTCCTGCTCCTCTTAGCATGATAAAGAAGATTCAAAGAGAGTGAGATGCCAGCTCCTTTCATTCAGTCAGTAGCTTCAATCATTTCTTGACGTTTTTCAATGGCAAAAATCAATGAATATTGTAAATGCACAAACAGTAATTTCTCCGCATTGCAAGGTGCAATTCTGAAATTTTTTGCTTTTTCCTGCTCCTCTTAGCATGATAAAGAAGATTCAAAGAGAGTGAGATGCCAGCTCCTTTCATTCAGTCAGTAGCTTCAATCATTTCTGGTATATGAATAACATGATGTTTTTCAATGGCAAAAATCAATGAATATTGTAAATGCACAAACAGTAATTTCTCCGCATTGCAAGTTGCAATTCTGAAATTTTTTGCTTTTTCCTGCTCCTCTTAGCATGATAAAGAAGATTCAAAGAGAGTGAGATGCCAGCTCCTTTCATTCAGTCAGTAGCTTCAAACATTTCTGGTATATGAATAACATGATGTTTTTCAATGGCAAAAATCAATGAATATTGTAAATGCACAAACAGTAATTTCTCCGCATTGCAACCTGCAATTCTGAAATTTTTTGCTTTTTCCTGCTCCTCTTAGCATGATAAAGAAGATTCAAAGAGAGTGAGATGCCAGTTCCTTTCATTCAGTCAGTAGCTTCAATCATTTCTGGACGTTTTTCAATGGCAAAAATCAATGAATATTGTAAATGCACAAACAGTAATTTCTCCGCATTGCAAGGTGCAATTCTGAAATTTTTTGCTTTTTCCTGCTCCTCTTAGCATGATAAAGAAGATTCAAAGAGAGTTAGATGCCAGCTCCTTTCATTCAGTCAGTAGCTTCAAACATTTCTGGTATATGAATAACATGATGTTTTTCAATGGCAAAAATCAATGAATATTGTAAAAGCACAAACAGTAATTTCTCCGCATTGCAAGGTGCAATTCTGAAATTTTTTGCTTTTTCCTGCTCCTCTTAGCATGATAAAGAAGATTCAAAGAGAGTGAGATGCCAGCTCCTTTCATTCAGTCAGTAGCTTCAATCATTTCTGGACGTTTTTCAATGGCAAAAATCAATGAATATTGTAAATGCACAAACAGTAATTTCTCCGCATTGCAAGGTGCAATTCTGAAATTTTTTGCTTTTTCCTGCTCCTCTTAGCATGATAAAGAAGATTCAAAGAGAGTGAGATGCCAGCTCCTTTCATTCAGTCAGTAGCTTCAATCATTTCTGGTATATGAATAACATGATGTTTTTCAATGGCAAAAATCAATGAATATTGTAAATGCACAAACAGTAATTTCTCCACATTGCAAGGTGCAATTCTGAAAATTTTTGCTTTTTCCTGCTCCTCTTAGCATGATAAAGAAGATTCAAAGAGAGTGAGATGCCAGCTCCTTTCATTCAGTCAGTAGCTTCAATCATTTCTGGACGTTTTTCAATGGCAAAAATCAATGAATATTGTAAATGCACAAACAGTAATTTCTCCGCATTGCAAGGTGCAATTCTGAAATTTTTTGCTTTTTCCTGCTCCTCTTAGCATGATAAAGAAGATTCAAAGAGAGCGAGATGCCAGCTCCTTTCATTCAGTCAGTAGCTTCAATCATTTCTGGTATATGAATAACATGATGTTTTTCAATGGCAAAAATCAATGAATATTGTAAATGCACAAACAGTAATTTCTCCGCATTGCAAGGTGCAATTGTGAAATTTTTTGCTTTTTCCTGCTCCTCTTAGCATGATAAAGAAGATTCAAAGAGAGTGAGATGCCAGCTCCTTTCATTCAGTCAGTAGCTTCAATTATTTCTGGACGTTTTTCAATGGCAAAAATCAATGAATATTGTAAATGCACAAACAGTAATTTCTCCGCATTGCAAGGTGCAATTCTGAAATTTTTTGCTTTTTCCTGCTCCTCTTAGCATGATAAAGAAGATTCAAAGAGAGTGAGATGCCAGCTCCTTTCATTCAGTCAGTAGCTTCAAACATTTCTGGTATATGAATAACATGATGTTTTTCAATGGCAAAAATCAATGAATATTGTAAATGCACAAACAGTAATTTCTCCGCATTGCAAGGTGCAATTCTGAAATTTTTTGCTTTTTCCTGCTCCTCTTAGCATGATAAAGAAGATTCAAAGAGAGTGAGATGCCAGCTCCTTTCATTCAGTCAGTAGCTTCAATCATTTCTGGACGTTTTTCAATGGCAAAAATCAATGAATATTGTAAATGCACAAACAGTAATTTCTCCGCATTGCAAGGTGCAATTCTGAAATTTTTTGCTTTTTCCTGCTCCTCTTAGCATGATAAAGAAGATTCAAAGAGAGTGAGATGCCAGCTCCTTTCATTCAGTCAGTAGCTTCAATCATTTCTGGTATATGAATAACATGATGTTTTTCAATGGCAAAAATCAATGAATATTGTAAATGCACAAACAGTAATTTCTCCGCATTGCAAGGTGCAATTGTGAAATTTTTTGCTTTTTCCTGCTCCTCTTAGCATGATAAAGAAGATTCAAAGAGAGTGAGATGCCAGCTCCTTTCATTCAGTCAGTAGCTTCAAACATTTCTGGTATATGAATAACATGATGTTTTTCAATGGCAAAAATCAATGAATATTGTAAATGCACAAACAGTAATTTCTCCGCATTGCAAGGTGCAATTCTGAAATTTTTTGCTTTTTCCTGCTCCTCTTAGCATGATAAAGAAGATTCAAAGAGAGTGAGATGCCAGTTCCTTTCATTCAGTCAGTAGCTTCAATCATTTCTGGACGTTTTTCAATGGCAAAAGTCAATGAATATTGTAAATGCACAAACAGTAATTTCTCCGCATTGCAAGGTGCAATTCTGAAATTTTTTGCTTTTTCCTGCTCCTCTTAGCATGATAAAGAAGATTCAAAGAGAGTGAGATGCCAGCTCCTTTCATTCAGTCAGTAGCTTCAATCATTTCTGGTATATGAATAACATGATGTTTTTCAATGGCAAAAATCAATGAATATTGTAAATCCACAAACAGTAATTTCTCCACATTGCAAGGTGCAATTCTGAATTTTTTTGCTTTTTCCTGCTCCTCTTAGCATGATAAAGAAGATTCAAAGAGAGTGAGATGCCAGCTCCTTTCATTCAGTCAGTAGCTTCAATCATTTCTGGACGTTTTTCAATGGCAAAAATCAATGAATATTGTAAAAGCACAAACAGTAATTTCTCCGCATTGCAAGGTGCAATTCTGAAATTTTTTGCTTTTTCCTGCTCCTCTTAGCATGATAAACAAGATTCAAAGAGAGTGAGATGCCAGCTCCTTTCATTCAGTCAGTAGCTTCAATCATTTCTGGACGTTTTTCAATGGCAAAAATCAATGAATATTGTAAATGCACAAACAGTAATTTCTCCGCATTGCAAGGTGCAATTCTGAAATTTTTTGCTTTTTCCTGCTCCTCTTAGCATGATAAAGAAGATTCAAAGAGAGTGAGATGCCAGCTCCTTTCATTCAGTCAGTAGCTTCAAACATTTCTGGTATATGAATAACATGATGTTTTTCAATGGCAAAAATCAATGAATATTGTAAATGCACAAACAGTAATTTCTCCGCATTGCAAGGTGCAAGTCTGAAATTTTTTGCTTTTTCCTGCTCCTCTTAGCATGATAAAGAAGATTCAAAGAGAGTGAGATGCCAGCTACTTTCATTCAGTCAGTAGCTTCAATCATTTCTGGACGTTTTTCAATGGTAAAAATCAATGAATATTGTAAATGCACAAACAGTAATTTCTCCACATTGCAAGGTGCAATTCTGAAATTTTTTGCTTTTTCCTGCTCCTCTTAGCATGATAAAGAAGATTCAAAGAGAGTGAGATGACAGCTCCTTTCATTCAGTCAGTAGCTTTAATCATTTCTGGTATATGAATAACATGATGTTTTTCAATGGCAAAAATCAATGAATATTGTAAATGCACAAACAGTAATTTCTCCGCATTGCAAGGTGCAATTCTGAAATTTTTTGCTTTTTCCTGCTCCTCTTAGCATGATAAAGAAGATTCAAAGAGAGTGAGATGCCAGCTCCTTTCATTCAGTCAGTAGCTTCAATCATTTCTGGACGTTTTTCAATGGCAAAAATCAATGAATATTGTAAATGCACAAACAGTAATTTCTCCGCATTGCAAGGTGCAATTCTGAAATTTTTGGCTTTTTCCTGCTCCTCTTAGCATGATAAAGAAGATTCAAAGAGAGTGAGATGCCAGCTCCTTTCATTCAGTCAGTAGCTTCAATCATTTCTGGTATATGAATAACATGATGTTTTTCAATGGCAAAAATCAATGAATATTGTAAATGCACAAACAGTAATTTCTCCGCATTGCAAGGTGCAATTCTGAAATTTTTTGCTTTTTCCTGCTCCTCTTAGCATGATAAAGAAGATTCAAAGAGAGTGAGATGCCAGCTCCTTTCATTCAGTCAGTAGCTTCAATCATTTCTGGACGTTTTTCAATGGCAAAAATCAATGAATATTGTAAATGCACAAACAGTAATTTCTCCGCATTGCAAGGTGCAATTCTGAAATTTTTTGCTTTTTCCTGCTCCTCTTAGCATGATAAAGAAGATTCAAAGAGAGTGAGATGCCAGCTCCTTTCATTCAGTCAGTAGCTTCAATCATTTCTGGACGTTTTTCAATGGCAAAAATCAATGAATATTGTAAATGCACAAACAGTAATTTCTCCGCATTGCAAGGTGCAATTCTGAAATTTTTTGCTTTTTCCTGCTCCTCTTAGCATGATAAAGAAGATTCAAAGAGAGTGAGATGTCAGCTCCTTTCATTCAGTCAGTAGCTTCAAACATTTCTGGTATATGAATAACATGATGTTTTTCAATGGCAAAAATCAATGAATTTTGTAAATGCACAAACAGTAATTTCTCCGCATTGCAAGGTGCAATTCTGAAATTTTTTGCTTTTTCCTGCTCCTCTTAGCATGATAAAGAAGATTCAAAGAGAGTGAGATGCCAGTTCCTTTCATTCAGTCAGTAGCTTCAATCATTTCTGGACGTTTTTCAATGGCAAAAATCAATGAATATTGTAAATGCACAAACAGTAATTTCTCCGCATTGCAAGGTGCAATTCTGAAATTTTTTGCTTTTTCCTGCTCCTCTTAGCATGATAAAGAAGATTCAAAGAGAGTGAGATGCCAGCTCCTTTCATTCAGTCAGTAGCTTCAATCATTTCTGGTATATGAATAACATGATGTTTTTCAATGGCAAAAATCAATGAATATTGTAAATGCACAAACAGTAATTTCTCCGCATTGCAAGGTGCAATTCTGAAATTTTTTGCTTTTTCCTGCTCCTCTTAGCATGATAAAGAAGATTCAAAGAGAGTGAGATGCCAGCTCCTTTCATTCAGTCAGTAGCTTCAATCATTTCTGGACGTTTTTCAATGGCAAAAATCAATGAATATTGTAAATGCACAAACAGTAATTTCTCCGCATTGCAAGGTGCAATTCTGAAATTTTTTGCTTTTTCCTGCTCCTCTTAGCATGATAAAGAAGATTCAAAGAGAGTGAGATGCCAGCTCCTTTCATTCAGTCAGTAGCTTCAAACATTTCTGGTATATGAATAACATGATGTTTTTCAATGGCAAAAATCAATGAATATTGTAAATGCACAAACAGTAATTTCTCCGCATTGCAAGGTGCAAGTCTGAAATTTTTTGCTTTTTCCTGCTCCTCTTAGCATGATAAAGAAGATTCAAAGAGAGTGAGATGCCAGCTACTTTCATTCAGTCAGTAGCTTCAATCATTTCTGGACGTTTTTCAATGGTAAAAATCAATGAATATTGTAAATGCACAAACAGTAATTTCTCCACATTGCAAGGTGCAATTCTGAAATTTTTTGCTTTTTCCTGCTCCTCTTAGCATGATAAAGAAGATTCAAAGAGAGTGAGATGCCAGCTCCTTTCATTCAGTCAGTAGCTTCAAACATTTCTGGTATATGAATAACATGATGTTTTTCAATGGCAAAAATCAATGAATATTGTAAATGCACAAACAGTAATTTCTCTGCATTGCAAGGTGCAATTCTGAAATTTTTTGCTTTTTCCTGCTCCTCTTAGCATGATAAAGAAGATTCAAAGAGAGTGAGATGCCAGCTACTTTCATTCAGTCAGTAGCTTCAATCATTTCGGTAAAAATCAATGAATATTGTAAATGCACAAACAGTAATTTCTCCACATTGCAAGGTGCAATTCTGAAATTTTTTGCTTTTTCCTGCTCCTCTTAGCATGATAAAGAAGATTCAAAGAGAGTGAGATGCCAGCTCCTTTCATTCAGTCAGTAGCTTCAAACATTTCTGGTATATGAATAACATGATGTTTTTCAATGGCAAAAATCAATGAATATTGTAAATGCACAAACAGTAATTTCTCCAGCATTGCAAGGTGCAATTCTGAAATTTTTTGCTTTTTCCTGCTCCTCTTAGCATGATAAAGAAGATTCAAAGAGAGTGAGATGCCAGCTCCTTTCATTCAGTCAGTAGCTTCAAACATTTCTGGTATATGAATAACATGATGTTTTTCAATGGCAAAAATCAATGAATATTGTAAATGCACAAACAGTAATTTCTCCGCATTGCAAGGTGCAATTCTGAAATTTTTTGCTTTTTCCTGCTCCTCTTAGCATGATAAAGAAGATTCAAAGAGAGTGAGATGCCAGCTCCTTTCATTCAGTCAGTAGCTTCAAACATTTCTGGTATATGAATAACATGAGTTTTTCAATGGCAAAAATCAATGAATATTGTAAATGCACAAACAGTAATTTCTCCGCATTGCAAGGTGCAATTCTGAAATTTTTGGCTTTTTCCTGCTCCTCTTAGCATGATAAAGAAGATTCAAAGAGAGTGAGATGCCAGCTCCTTTCATTCAGTCAGTAGCTTCAATCATTTCTGGACGTTTTTCAATGGCAAAATTCAATGAATATTGTAAATGCACAAACAGTAATTTATCCGCATTGCAAGGTGCAATTCTGAAATTTTTTGCTTTTTCCTGCTCCTCTTAGCATGATAAAGAAGATTCAAAGAGAGTGAGATGCCAGCTCCTTTCATTCAGTCAGTAGCTTCAATCATTTCTGGATGTTTTTCAATGGCAAAAATCAATGAATATTGTAAATGCACAAACAGTAATTTCTCCGCATTGCAAGGTGCAATTCTGAAATTTTTTGCTTTTTCCCTGCTCCTCTTAGCATGATAAAGAAGATTCAAAGAGAGTGAGGTGCCAGCTCCTTTCATTCAGTCAGTAGCTTCAAACATTTCTGGTATATGAATAACATGTTTTTCAATGGCAAAAATCATTGAATATTGTAAATGCACAAACAGTAATTTCTCCGCATTGCAAGGTGCAATTCTGAAATTTTTGATTTTTCCTGCTCCTCTTAGCATGATAAAGAAGATTCAAAGAGAGTGAGATGCCAGCTCCTTTCATTCAGTCAGTAGCTTCAATCATTTCTGGACGTTTTTCAATGGCAAAAATCAATGAATATTGTAAATGCACAAACAGTAATTTCTCCGCATTGCAAGGTGCAATTCTGAAATTTTTTGCTTTTTCCTGCTCCTCTTAGCATGATAAAGAAGATTCAAAGAGAGTGAGATGCCAGCTCCTTTCATTCAGTCAGTAGCTTCAATCATTTCTGGACGTTTTTCAATGGCAAAAATCAATGAATATTGTAAATGCACAAACAGTAATTTCTCCGCATTGCAAGGTGCAATTCTGAAATTTTTTGCTTTTTCCTGCTCCTCTTAGCATGATAAAGAAGATTCAAAGAGAGTGAGATGCCAGCTCCTTTCATTCAGTCAGTAGCTTCAAACATTTCTGGTATATGAATAACATGATGTTTTTCAATGGCAAAAATCAATGAATATTGTAAATGCACAAACAGTAATTTCTCCGCATTGCAAGGTGCAAGTCTGAAATTTTTTGCTTTTTCCTGCTCCTCTTAGCATGATAAAGAAGATTCAAAGAGAGTGAGATGCCAGCTCCTTTCATTCAGTCAGTAGCTTCAATCATTTCTGGACGTTTTTCAATGGTAAAAATCAATGAATATTGTAAATGCACAAACAGTAATTTCTCCACATTGCAAGGTGCAATTCTGAAATTTTTTGCTTTTTCCTGCTCCTCTTTGCATGATAAAGAAGATTCAAAGAGAGTGAGATGCCAGCTCCTTTCATTCAGTCAGTAGCTTCAAACATTTCTGGTATATGAATAACATGATGTTTTTCAATGGCAAAAATCAATGAATATTGTAAATGCACAAACAGTAATTTCTCCGCATTGCAAGGTGCAATTCTGAAATTTTTTGCTTTTTCCTGCTCCTCTTAGCATGATAAAGAAGATTCAAAGAGAGTGAGATGCCAGCTCCTTTCATTCAGTCAGTAGCTTCAAACATTTCTGGTATATGAATAACATGATGTTTTTCAATGGCAAAAATCAATGAATATTGTAAATGCACAAAGAGTAATTTCTCCGCATTGCAAGGTGCAATTCTGAAATTTTTTGCTTTTTCCTGCTCCTCTTAGCATGATAAAGAAGATTCAAAGAGAGTGAGATGCCAGCTCCTTTCATTCAGTCAGTAGCTTCAATCATTTCTGGACGTTTTTCAATGGCAAAAATCAATGAATATTGTAAATGCACAAACAGTAATTTCTCCGCATTGCAAGGTGCAATTCTGAAATTTTTTGCTTTTTACTGCTCCTCTTAGCATGATAAAGAAGATTCAAAGAGAGTGAGATGCCAGCTCCTTTCATTCAGTCAGTAGCTTCAATCATTTCTGGACGTTTTTCAATGGCAAAAATCAATGAATATTGTAAATGCACAAACAGTAATTTCTCCGCATTGCAAGGTGCAATTCTGAAATTTTTTCCTTTTTCCTGCTCCTCTTAGCATGATAAAGAAGATTCAAAGAGAGTGAGATGCCAGCTCCTTTCATTCAGTCAGTAGCTACAAACATTTCTGGTATATGAATAACATGATGTTTTTCAATGGCAAAAATCAATGAATATTGTAAATGCACAAACAGTAATTTCTCCGCATTGCAAGGTGCAATTCTGAAATTTTTTGCTTTTTCCTGCTCCTCTTAGCATGATAAAGAAGATTCAAAGAGAGTGAGATGCCAGCTCCTTTCATTCAGTCAGTAGCTTCAATCATTTCTGGACGTTTTTCAATGGCAAAAATCAATGAATATTGTAAATGCACAAACAGTAATTTCTCCGCATTGCAAGTGCAATTCTGAAATTTTTTGCTTTTTCCTGCTCCTCTTAGCATGATAAAGAAGATTCAAAGAGAGTGAGATGCCAGCTCCTTTCATTCAGTCAGTAGCTTCAAACATTTCTGGTATATGAATAACATGATGTTTTTCAATGGCAAAAATCAATGAATATTGTAAATGCACAAAGAGTAATTTCTCCGCATTGCAAGGTGCAATTCTGAAATTTTTTGCTTTTTCCTGCTCCTCTTAGCATGATAAAGAAGATTCAAAGAGAGTGAGATGCCAGCTCCTTTCATTCAGTCAGTAGCTTCAATCATTTCTGGACGTTTTTCAATGGCAAAAATCAATGAATATTGTAAATGCACAAACAGTAATTTCTCCGCATTGCAAGGTGCAATTCTGAAATTTTTTGCTTTTTCCTGCTCCTCTTAGCATGATAAAGAAGATTCAAAGAGAGTGAGATGCCAGCTCCTTTCATTCAGTCAGTAGCTTCAATCATTTCTGGACGTTTTTCAATGGCAAAAATCAATGAATATTGTAAATGCACAAACAGTAATTTCTCCGCATTGCAAGGTGCAATTCTGAAATTTTTTGCTTTTTCCTGCTCCTCTTAGCATGATAAAGAAGATTCAAAGAGAGTGAGATGCCAGCTCCTTTCATTCAGTCAGTAGCTACAAACATTTCTGGTATATGAATAACATGATGTTTTTCAATGGCAAAAATCAATGAATATTGTAAATGCACAAACAGTAATTTCTCCGCATTGCAAGGTGCAATTCTGAAATTTTTTGCTTTTTCCTGCTCCTCTTAGCATGATAAAGAAGATTCAAAGAGAGTGAGATGCCAGCTCCTTTCATTCAGTCAGTAGCTTCAATCATTTCTGGACGTTTTTCAATGGCAAAAATCAATGAATATTGTAAATGCACAAACAGTAATTTCTCCGCATTGCAAGGTGCAATTCTGAAATTTTTTGCTTTTTCCTGCTCCTCTTAGCATGATAAAGAAGATTCAAAGAGAGTGAGATGCCAGCTCCTTTCATTCAGTCAGTAGCTTCAATCATTTCTGGACGTTTTTCAATGGCAAAAATCAATGAATATTGTAAATGCACAAACAGTAATTTCTCCGCATTGCAAGGTGCAATTCTGAAATTTTTTGCTTTTTCCTGCTCCTCTTAGCATGACAAAGAAGATTCAAAGAGAGTAAGATGCCAGCTCCTTTCATTCAGTCAGTAGCTTCAATCATTTCTGGTATATGAATAACATGATGTTTTTCAATGGCAAAAATCAATGAATATTGTAAATGCACAAACAGTAATTTCTCCGCATTGCAAGGTGCAATTCTGAAATTTTTTGCTTTTTCCTGCTCCTCTTAGCATGATAAAGAAGATTCAAAGAGAGTGAGATGCCAGCTCCTTTCATTCAGTCAGTAGCTTCAATCATTTCTGGACGTTTTTCAATGGCAAAAATCAATGAATATTGTAAATGCACAAACAGTAATTTCTCCGCATTGCAAGGTGCAATTCTGAAATTTTTTGCTTTTTCCTGCTCCTCTTAGCATGATAAAGAAGATTCAAAGAGAGTGAGATGCCAGCTCCTTTCATTCAGTCAGTAGCTTCAATCATTTCTGGACGTTTTTCAATGGCAAAAATCAATGAATATTGTAAATGCACAAACAGTAATTTCTCCGCATTGCAAGGTGCAATTCTGAAATTTTTTGCTTTTTCCTGCTCCTCTTAGCATGATAAAGAAGATTCAAAGAGAGTGAGACGCCAGCTCCTTTCATTCAGTCAGTAGCTTCAAACATTTCTGGTATATGAATAATATGATGTTTTTCAATGGCAAAAATCAATGAATATTGTAAAAGCACAAACAGTAATTTCTCCGCATTGCAAGGTGCAATTCTGAAATTTTTTGCTTTTTCCTGCTCCTCTTAGCATGATAAAGAAGATTCAAAGAGAGTGAGATGCCAGCTCCTTTCATTCAGTCAGTAGCTTCAATCATTTCTGGACGTTTTTCAATGGCAAAAATCAATGAATATTGTAAATGCACAAACAGTAATTTCTCCGCATTGCAAGGTGCAATTCTGAAATTTTTTGCTTTTTCCTGCTCCTCTTAGCATGATAAAGAAGATTCAAAGAGAGTGAGATGCCAGCTCCTTTCATTCAGTCAGTAGCTTCAATCATTTCTGGTATATGAATAACATGATGTTTTTCAATGGCAAAAATCAATGAATATTGTAAATGCACAAACAGTAATTTCTCCGCATTGCAAGTTGCAATTCTGAAATTTTTTGCTTTTTCCTGCTCCTCTTAGCATGATAAAGAAGATTCAAAGAGAGTGAGATGCCAGCTCCTTTCATTCAGTCAGTAGCTTCAATCATTTCTGGACGTTTTTCAATGGCAAAAATCAATGAATATTGTAAATGCACAAACAGTAATTTCTCCGCATTGCAAGGTGCAATTCTGAAATTTTTTGCTTTTTCCTGCTCCTCTTAGCATGATAAAGAAGATTCAAAGAGAGTGAGATGCCAGCTCCTTTCATTCAGTCAGTAGCTTCAATCATTTCTGGACGTTTTTCAATGGCAAAAATCAATGAATATTGTAAATGCACAAACAGTAATTTCTCCGCATTGCAAGGTGCAATTCTGAAATTTTTTGCTTTTTCCTGCTCCTCTTAGCATGATAAAGAAGATTCAAAGAGAGTGAGATGCCAGCTCCTTTCATTCAGTCAGTAGCTTCAAACATTTCTGGTATATGAATAACATGATGTTTTTCAATGGCAAAAATCAATGAATATTGTAAATGCACAAACAGTAATTTCTCCGCATTGCAAGGTGCAATTCTGAAATTTTTTGCTTTTTCCTGCTCCTCTTAGCATGATAAAGAAGATTCAAAGAGAGTGAGATGCCAGCTCCTTTCATTCAGTCAGTAGCTTCAATCATTTCTGGACGTTTTTCAATGGCAAAAATCAATGAATATTGTAAATGCACAAACAGTAATTTCTCCGCATTGCAAGGTGCAATTCTGAAATTTTTTGCTTTTTCCTGCTCCTCTTAGCATGATAAAGAAGATTCAAAGAGAGTGAGATGTCAGCTCCTTTCATTCAGTCAGTAGCTTCAAACATTTCTGGTATATGAATAACATGATGTTTTTCAATGGCAAAAATCAATGAATTTTGTAAATGCACAAACAGTAATTTCTCCGCATTGCAAGGTGCAATTCTGAAATTTTTTGCTTTTTCCTGCTCCTCTTAGCATGATAAAGAAGATTCAAAGAGAGTGAGATGCCAGTTCCTTTCATTCAGTAAGTAGCTTCAATCATTTCTGGACGTTTTTCAATGGCAAAAATCAATGAATATTGTAAATGCACAAACAGTAATTTCTCCGCATTGCAAAGTGCAATTCTGAAATTTTTTGCTTTTTCCTGCTCCTCTTAGCATGATAAAGAAGATTCAAAGAGAGTGAGATGCCAGCTCCTTTCATTCAGTCAGTAGCTTCAATCATTTCTGGTATATGAATAACATGATGTTTTTCAATGGCAAAAATCAATGAATATTGTAAATGCACAAACAGTAATTTCTCCGCATTGCAAGGTGCAATTCTGAATTTTTTTGCTTTTTCCTGCTCCTCTTAGCATGATAAAGAAGATTCAAAGAGAGTGAGATGCCAGCTCCTTTCATTCAGTCAGTAGCTTCAATCATTTCTGGACGTTTTTCAATGGCAAAAATCAATGAATATTGTAAATGCACAAACAGTAATTTCTCCGCATTGCAAGGTGCAATTCTGAAATTTTTTGCTTTTTCCTGCTCCTCTTAGCATGATAAACAAGATTCAAAGAGAGTGAGATGCCAGCTCCTTTCATTCAGTCAGTAGCTTCAATCATTTCTGGACGTTTTTCAATGGCAAAAATCAATGAATATTGTAAATGCACAAACAGTAATTTCTCCGCATTGCAAGGTGCAATTCTGAAATTTTTTGCTTTTTCCTGCTCCTCTTAGCATGATAAAGAAGATTCAAAGAGAGTGAGATGCCAGCTCCTTTCATTCAGTCAGTAGCTTCAAACATTTCTGGTATATGAATAACATGATGTTTTTCAATGGCAAAAATCAATGAATATTGTAAATGCACAAACAGTAATTTCTCCGCATTGCAAGGTGCAAGTCTGAAATTTTTTGCTTTTTCCTGCTCCTCTTAGCATGATAAAGAAGATTCAAAGAGAGTGAGATGCCAGCTACTTTCATTCAGTCAGTAGCTTCAATCATTTCTGGACGTTTTTCCATGGTAAAAATCAATGAATATTGTAAATGCACAAACAGTAATTTCTCCACATTGCAAGGTGCAATTCTGAAATTTTTTGCTTTTTCCTGCTCCTCTTAGCATGATAAAGAAGATTCAAAGAGAGTGAGATGCCAGCTCCTTTCATTCAGTCAGTAGCTTCAATCATTTCTGGTATATGAATAACATGATGTTTTTCAATGGCAAAAATCAATGAATATTGTAAATGCACAAACAGTAATTTCTCCGCATTGCAAGGTGCAATTCTGAATTTTTTTGCTTTTTCCTGCTCCTCTTAGCATGATAAAGAAGATTCAAAGAGAGTGAGATGCCAGCTCCTTTCATTCAGTCAGTAGCTTCAATCATTTCTGGACGTTTTTCAATGGCAAAAATCAATGAATATTGTAAATGCACAAACAGTAATTTCTCCGCATTGCAAGGTGCAATTCTGAAATTTTTTGCTTTTTCCTGCTCCTCTTAGCATGATAAAGAAGATTCAAAGAGAGTGAGATGTCAGCTCCTTTCATTCAGTCAGTAGCTTCAAACATTTCTGGTATATGAATAACATGATGTTTTTCAATGGCAAAAATCAATGAATTTTGTAAATGCACAAACAGTAATTTCTCCGCATTGCAAGGTGCAATTCTGAAATTTTTTGCTTTTTCCTGCTCCTCTTAGCATGATAAAGAAGATTCAAAGAGAGTGAGATGCCAGTTCCTTTCATTCAGTCAGTAGCTTCAATCATTTCTGGACGTTTTTCAATGGCAAAAATCAATGAATATTGTAAATGCACAAACAGTAATTTCTCCGCATTGCAAGGTGCAATTCTGAAATTTTTTGCTTTTTCCTGCTCCTCTTAGCATGATAAAGAAGATTCAAAGAGAGTGAGATGCCAGCTCCTTTCATTCAGTCAGTAGCTTCAATCATTTCTGGTATATGAATAACATGATGTTTTTCAATGGCAAAAATCAATGAATATTGTAAATGCACAAACAGTAATTTCTCCGCATTGCAAGGTGCAATTCTGAAATTTTTTGCTTTTTCCTGCTCCTCTTAGCATGATAAAGAAGATTCAAAGAGAGTGAGATGCCAGCTCCTTTCATTCAGTCAGTAGCTTCAATCATTTCTGGACGTTTTTCAATGGCAAAAATCAATGAATATTGTAAATGCACAAACAGTAATTTCTCCGCATTGCAAGTGCAATTCTGAAATTTTTTGCTTTTTCCTGCTCCTCTTAGCATGATAAAGAAGATTCAAAGAGAGTGAGATGCCAGCTCCTTTCATTCAGTCAGTAGCTTCAATCATTTCTGGACGTTTTTCAATGGCAAAAATCAATGAATATTGTAAATGCACAAACAGTAATTTCTCCGCATTGCAAGGTGCAATTCTGAAATTTTTTGCTTTTTCCTGCTCCTCTTAGCATGATAAAGAAGATTCAAAGAGAGTGAGATGTCAGCTCCTTTCATTCAGTCAGTAGCTTCAAACATTTCTGGTATATGAATAACATGATGTTTTTCAATGGCAAAAATCAATGAATTTTGTAAATGCACAAACAGTAATTTCTCCGCATTGCAAGGTGCAATTCTGAAATTTTTTGCTTTTTCCTGCTCCTCTTAGCATGATAAAGAAGATTCAAAGAGAGTGAGATGCCAGTTCCTTTCATTCAGTCAGTAGCTTCAATCATATCTGGACGTTTTTCAATGGCAAAAATCAATGAATATTGTAAATGCACAAACAGTAATTTCTCCGCATTGCAAGGTGCAATTCTGAAATTTTTTGCTTTTTCCTGCTCCTCTTAGCATGATAAAGAAGATTCAAAGAGAGTGAGATGCCAGCTCCTTTCATTCAGTCAGTAGCTTCAATCATTTCTGGTATATGAATAACATGATGTTTTTCAATGGCAAAAATCAATGAATATTGTAAATGCACAAACAGTAATTTCTCCGCATTGCAAGGTGCAATTCTGAAATTTTTTGCTTTTTCCTGCTCCTCTTAGCATGATAAAGAAGATTCAAAGAGAGTGAGATGCCAGCTCCTTTCATTCAGTCAGTAGCTTCAATCATTTCTGGACGTTTTTCAATGGCAAAAATCAATGAATATTGTAAATGCACAAACAGTAATTTCTCCGCATTGCAAGGTGCAATTCTGAAATTTTTTGCTTTTTCCTGCTCCTCTTAGCATGATAAACAAGATTCAAGGAGAGTGAGATGCCAGCTCCTTTCATTCAGTCAGTAGCTTCAATCATTTCTGGACGTTTTTCAATGGCAAAAATCAATGAATATTGTAAATGCACAAACAGTAATTTCTCCGCATTGCAAGGTGCAATTCTGAAATTTTTTGCTTTTTCCTGCTCCTCTTAGCATGATAAAGAAGATTCAAAGAGAGTGAGATGCCAGCTCCTTTCATTCAGTCAGTAGCTTCAAACATTTCTGGTATATGAATAACATGATGTTTTTCAATGGCAAAAATCAATGAATATTGTAAATGCACAAACAGTAATTTCTCCGCATTGCAAGGTGCAAGTCTGAAATTTTTTGCTTTTTCCTGCTCCTCTTAGCATGATAAAGAAGATTCAAAGAGAGTGAGATGCCAGCTACTTTCATTCAGTCAGTAGCTTCAATCATTTCTGGACGTTTTTCAATGGTAAAAATCAATGAATATTGTAAATGCACAAACAGTAATTTCTCCACATTGCAAGGTGCAATTCTGAAATTTTTTGCTTTTTCCTGCTCCTCTTAGCATGATAAAGAAGATTCAAAGAGAGTGAGATGCCAGCTCCTTTCATTCAGTCAGTAGCTTCAAAAATTTCTGGTATATGAATAACATGATGTTTTTCAATGGCAAAAATCAATGAATATTGTAAATGCACAAACAGTAATTTCTCTGCATTGCAAGGTGCAATTCTGAAATTTTTTGCTTTTTCCTGCTCCTCTTAGCATGATAAAGAAGATTCAAAGAGAGTGAGATGCCAGCTACTTTCATTCAGTCAGTAGCTTCAATCATTTCTGGACGTTTTTCAATGGTAAAAATCAATGAATATTGTAAATGCACAAACAGTAATTTCTCCACATTGCAAGGTGCAATTCTGAAATTTTTTGCTTTTTCCTGCTCCTCTTAGCATGATAAAGAAGATTCAAAGAGAGTGAGATGCCAGCTCCTTTCATTCAGTCAGTAGCTTCAAACATTTCTGGTATATGAATAACATGATGTTTTTCAATGGCAAAAATCAATGAATATTGTAAATGCACAAACAGTAATTTCTCCGCATTGCAAGGTGCAATTCTGAAATTTTTTGCTTTTTCCTGCTCCTCTTAGCATGATAAAGAATATTCAAAGAGAGTGAGATGCCAGCTCCTTTCATTCAGTCAGTAGCTTCAATCATTTCTGGATGTTTTTCAATGGCAAAAATCAATGAATATTGTAAATGCACAAACTGTAATTTCTCCGCATTGCAAGGTGCAATTCTGAAATTTTTGGCTTTTTCCTGCTCCTCTTAGCATGATAAAGAAGATTCAAAGAGAGTGAGATGCCAGCTCCTTTCATTCAGTCAGTAGCTTCAATCATTTCTGGACGTTTTTCAATGGCAAAAATCAATGAATATTGTAAATGCACAAACAGTAATTTCTCCGCATTGCAAGGTGCAATTCTGAAATTTTTTGCTTTTTCCTGCTCCTCTTAGCATGATAAAGAAGATTCAAAGAGAGTGAGATGCCAGCTCCTTTCATTCAGTCAGTACCTTCAATCATTTCTGGATGTTTTTCAATGGCAAAAATCAATGAATATTGTAAATGCACAAACAGTAATTTCTCCGCATTGCAAGGTGCAATTCTGAAATTTTTTGCTTTTTCCCGCTCCTCTTAGCATGATAAAGAAGATTCAAAGAGAGTGAGGTGCCAGCTCCTTTCATTCAGTCAGTAGCTTCAAACATTTCTGGTATATGAATAACATGTTTTTCAATGGCAAAAATCATTGAATATTGTAAATGCACAAACAGTAATTTCTCCGCATTGCAAGGTGCAATTCTGAAATTTTTTGATTTTTCCTGCTCCTCTTAGCATGATAAAGAAGATTCAAAGAGAGTGAGATGCCAGCTCCTTTCATTCAGTCAGTAGCTTCAATCATTTCTGGACGTTTTTCAATGGCAAAAATCAATGAATATTGTAAAAGCACAAACAGTAATTTCTCCGCATTGCAAGGTGCAATTCTGAAATTTTTTGCTTTTTCCTGCTCCTCTTAGCATGATAAAGAAGATTCAAAGAGAGTGAGATGCCAGCTCCTTTCATTCAGTCAGTAGCTTCAATCATTTCTGGACGTTTTTCAATGGCAAAAATCAATGAATATTGTAAATGCACAAACAGTAATTTCTCCGCATTGCAAGGTGCAAGTCTGAAATTTTTTGCTTTTTCCTGCTCCTCTTAGCATGATAAAGAAGATTCAAAGAGAGTGAGATGCCATCTACTTTCATTCAGTCAGTAGCTTCAATCATTTCTGGACGTTTTTCAATGGTAAAAATCAATGAATATTGTAAATGCACAAACAGTAATTTCTCCACATTGCAAGGTGCAATTCTGAAATTTTTTGCTTTTTCCTGCTCCTCTTAGCATGATAAAGAAGATTCAAAGAGAGTGAGATGCCAGCTCCTTTCATTCAGTCAGTAGCTTCAAACATTTCTGGTATATGAATAACATGATGTTTTTCAATGGCAAAAATCAATGAATATTGTAAATGCACAAACAGTAATTTCTCCGCATTGCAAGGTGCAATTCTGAAATTTTTTGCTTTTTCCTGCTCCTCTTAGCATGATAAAGAAGATTCAAAGAGAGTGAGATGCCAGCTCCTTTCATTCAGTCAGTAGCTTCAAACATTTCTGGTATATGAATAACATGATGTTTTTCAATGGCAAAAATCAATGAATATTGTAAATGCACAAAGAGTAATTTCTCCGCATTGCAAGGTGCAATTCTGAAATTTTTTGCTTTTTCCTGCTCCTCTTAGCATGATAAAGAAGATTCAAAGAGAGTGAGATGCCAGCTCCTTTCATTCAGTCAGTAGCTTCAATCATTTCTGGACGTTTTTCAATGGCAAAAATCAATGAATATTGTAAATGCACAAACAGTAATTTCTCCGCATTGCAAGGTGCAATTCTGAAATTTTTTGCTTTTTCCTGCTCCTCTTAGCATGATAAAGAAGATTCAAAGAGAGTGAGATGCCAGCTCCTTTCATTCAGTCAGTAGCTTCAATCATTTCTGGACGTTTTTCAATGGCAAAAATCAATGAATATTGTAAATGCACAAACAGTAATTTCTCCGCATTGCAAGGTGCAATTCTGAATTTTTTTGCTTTTTCCTGCTCCTCTTAGCATGATAAAGAAGATTCAAAGAGAGTGAGATGCCAGCTCCTTTCATTCAGTCAGTAGCTACAAACATTTCTGGTATATGAATAACATGATGTTTTTCAATGGCAAAAATCAATGAATATTGTAAATGCACAAACAGTAATTTCTCCGCATTGCAAGGTGCAATTCTGAAATTTTTTGCTTTTTCCTGCTCCTCTTAGCATGATAAAGAAGATTCAAAGAGAGTGAGATGCCAGCTCCTTTCATTCAGTCAGTAGCTTCAATCATTTCTGGACGTTTTTCAATGGCAAAAATCAATGAATATTGTAAATGCACAAACAGTAATTTCTCCGCATTGCAAGGTGCAATTCTGAAATTTTTTGCTTTTTCCTGCTCCTCTTAGCATGATAAAGAAGATTCAAAGAGAGTGAGATGCCAGCTCCTTTCATTCAGTCAGTAGCTTCAATCATTTCTGGACGTTTTTCAATGGCAAAAATCAATGAATATTGTAAATGCACAAACAGTAATTTCTCCGCATTGCAAGGTGCAATTCTGAAATTTTTTGCTTTTTCCTGCTCCTCTTAGCATGACAAAGAAGATTCAAAGAGAGTAAGATGCCAGCTCCTTTCATTCAGTCAGTAGCTTCAATCATTTCTGGTATATGAATAACATGATGTTTTTCAATGGCAAAAATCAATGAATATTGTAAATTCACAAACAGTAATTTCTCCGCATTGCAAGGTGCAATTCTGAAATTTTTTGCTTTTTCCTGCTCCTCTTAGCATGATAAAGAAGATTCAAAGAGAGTGAGATGCCAGCTCCTTTCATTCAGTCAGTAGCTTCAATCATTTCTGGACGTTTTTCAATGGCAAAAATCAATGAATATTGTAAATGCACAAACAGTAATTTCTCCGCATTGCAAGGTGCAATTCTGAAATTTTTTGCTTTTTCCTGCTCCTCTTAGCATGATAAAGAAGATTCAAAGAGAGTGAGATGCCAGCTCCTTTCATTCAGTCAGTAGCTTCAATCATTTCTGGACGTTTTTCAATGGCAAAAATCAATGAATATTGTAAATGCACAAACAGTAATTTCTCCGCATTGCAAGGTGCAATTCTGAAATTTTTTGCTTTTTCCTGCTCCTCTTAGCATGATAAAGAAGATTCAAAGAGAGTGAGATGCCAGCTCCTTTCATTCAGTCAGTAGCTTCAAACATTTCTGGTATATGAATAATATGATGTTTTTCAATGGCAAAAATCAATGAATATTGTAAAAGCACAAACAGTAATTTCTCCGCATTGCAAGGTGCAATTCTGAAATTTTTTGCTTTTTCCTGCTCCTCTTAGCATGATAAAGAAGATTCAAAGAGAGTGAGATGCCAGCTCCTTTCATTCAGTCAGTAGCTTCAATCATTTCTGGACGTTTTTCAATGGCAAAAATCAATGAATATTGTAAATGCACAAACAGTAATTTCTCCGCATTGCAAGGTGCAATTCTGAAATTTTTTGCTTTTTCCTGCTCCTCTTAGCATGATAAAGAAGATTCAAAGAGAGTGAGATGCCAGCTCCTTTCATTCAGTCAGTAGCTTCAATCATTTCTGGTATATGAATAACATGATGTTTTTCAATGGCAAAAATCAATGAATATTGTAAATGCACAAACAGTAATTTCTCCGCATTGCAAGTTGCAATTCTGAAATTTTTTGCTTTTTCCTGCTCCTCTTAGCATGATAAAGAAGATTCAAAGAGAGTGAGATGCCAGCTCCTTTCATTCAGTCAGTAGCTTCAATCATTTCTGGACGTTTTTCAATGGCAAAAATCAATGAATATTGTAAATGCACAAACAGTAATTTCTCCGCATTGCAAGGTGCAATTCTGAAATTTTTTGCTTTTTCCTGCTCCTCTTAGCATGATAAAGAAGATTCAAAGAGAGTGAGATGCCAGCTCCTTTCATTCAGTCAGTAGCTTCAATCATTTCTGGACGTTTTTCAATGGCAAAAATCAATGAATATTGTAAATGCACAAACAGTAATTTCTCCGCATTGCAAGGTGCAATTCTGAAATTTTTTGCTTTTTCCTGCTCCTCTTAGCATGATAAAGAAGATTCAAAGAGAGTGAGATGCCAGCTCCTTTCATTCAGTCAGTAGCTTCAAACATTTCTGGTATATGAATAACATGATGTTTTTCAATGGCAAAAATCAATGAATATTGTAAAAGCACAAACAGTAATTTCTCCGCATTGCAAGGTGCAATTCTGAAATTTTTTGCTTTTTCCTGCTCCTCTTAGCATGATAAAGAAGATTCAAAGAGAGTGAGATGCCAGCTCCTTTCATTCAGTCAGTAGCTTCAATCATTTCTGGACGTTTTTCAATGGCAAAAATCAATGAATATTGTAAATGCACAAACAGTAATTTCTCCGCATTGCAAGGTGCAATTCTGAAATTTTTTGCTTTTTCCTGCTCCTCTTAGCATGATAAAGAAGATTCAAAGAGAGTGAGATGCCAGCTCCTTTCATTCAGTCAGTAGCTTCAATCATTTCTGGACGTTTTTCAATGGCAAAAATCAATGAATATTGTAAATGCACAAACAGTAATTTCTCCGCATTGCAAGGTGCAATTCTGAAATTTTTTGCTTTTTCCTGCTCCTCTTAGCATGACAAAGAAGATTCAAAGAGAGTAAGATGCCAGCTCCTTTCATTCAGTCAGTAGCTTCAATCATTTCTGGTATATGAATAACATGATGTTTTTCAATGGCAAAAATCAATGAATATTGTAAATGCACAAACAGTAATTTCTCCGCATTGCAAGGTGCAATTCTGAAATTTTTTGCTTTTTCCTGCTCCTCTTAGCATGATAAAGAAGATTCAAAGAGAGTGAGATTCCAGCTCCTTTCATTCAGTCAGTAGCTTCAATCATTTCTGGACGTTTTTCAATGGCAAAAATGAATGAATATTGTAAATGCACAAACAGTAATTTCTCCGCATTGCAAGGTGCAATTCTGAAATTTTTTGCTTTTTCCTGCTCCTCTTAGCATGATAAAGAAGATTCAAAGAGAGTGAGATGCCAGCTCCTTTCATTCAGTCAGTAGCTTCAATCATTTCTGGACGTTTTTCAATGGCAAAAATCAATGAATATTGTAAATGCACAAATAGTAATTTCTCCGCATTGCAAGGTGCAATTCTGAAATTTTTTGCTTTTTCCTGCTCCTCTTAGCATGATAAAGAAGATTCAAAGAGAGTGAGATGCCAGCTCCTTTCATTCAGTCAGTAGCTTCAAACATTTCTGGTATATGAATAATATGATGTTTTTCAATGGCAAAAATCAATGAATATTGTAAAAGCACAAACAGTAATTTCTCCGCATTGCAAGGTGCAATTCTGAAATTTTTTGCTTTTTCCTGCTCCTCTTAGCATGATAAAGAAGATTCAAAGAGAGTGAGATGCCAGCTCCTTTCATTCAGTCAGTAGCTTCAATCATTTCTGGACGTTTTTCAATGGCAAAAATCAATGAATATTGTAAATGCACAAACAGTAATTTCTCCGCATTGCAAGGTGCAATTCTGAAATTTTTTGCTTTTTCCTGCTCCTCTTAGCATGATAAAGAAGATTCAAAGAGAGTGAGATGCCAGCTCCTTTCATTCAGTCAGTAGCTTCAATCATTTCTGGTATATGAATACCATGATGTTTTTCAATGGCAAAAATCAATGAATATTGTAAATGCACAAACAGTAATTTCTCCGCATTGCAAGTTGCAATTCTGAAATTTTTTGCTTTTTCCTGCTCCTCTTAGCATGATAAAGAAGATTCAAAGAGAGTGAGATGCCAGCTCCTTTCATTCAGTCAGTAGCTTCAATCATTTCTGGACGTTTTTCAATGGCAAAAATCAATGAATATTGTAAATGCACAAACAGTAATTTCTCCGCATTGCAAGGTGCAATTCTGAAATTTTTTGCTTTTTCCTGCTCCTCTTAGCATGATAAAGAAGATTCAAAGAGAGTGAGATGCCAGCTCCTTTCATTCAGTCAGTAGCTTCAAACATTTCTGATATATGAATAACATGATGTTTTTCAATGGCAAAAATCAATGAATATTGTAAAAGCACAAACAGTAATTTCTCCGCATTGCAAGGTGCAATTCTGAAATTTTTTGCTTTTTCCTGCTCCTCTTAGCATGATAAAGAAGATTCAAAGAGAGTGAGATGCCAGCTCCTTTCATTCAGTCAGTAGCTTCAATCATTTCTGGACGTTTTTCAATGGCAAAAATCAATGAATATTGTAAATGCACAAACAGTAATTTCTCCGCATTGCAAGGTGCAATTCTGAAATTTTTTGCTTTTTCCTGCTCCTCTTAGCATGATAAAGAAGATTCAAAGAGAGTGAGATGCCAGCTCCTTTCATTCAGTCAGTAGCTTCAATCATTTCTGGTATATGAATAACATGATGTTTTTCAATGGCAAAAATCAATGAATATTGTAAATGCACAAACAGTAATTTCTCCACATTGCAAGGTGCAATTCTGAAATTTTTTGCTTTTTCCTGCTCCTCTTAGCATGATAAAGAAGATTCAAAGAGAGTGAGAAGCCAGCTCCTTTCATTCAGTCAGTAGCTTCAATCATTTCTGGACGTTTTTCAATGGCAAAAATCAATGAATATTGTAAATGCACAAACAGTAATTTCTCCGCATTGCAAGGTGCAATTCTGAAATTTTTTGCTTTTTCCTGCTCCTCTTAGCATGATAAAGAAGATTCAAAGAGAGTGAGATGCCAGCTCCTTTCATTCAGTCAGTAGCTAAAAACATTTCTGGTATATGAATAACATTATGTTTTTCAATGGCAAAAATCAATGAATATTGTAAATGCACAAACAGTAATTTCTCCGCATTGCAAGGTGCAATTCTGAAATTTTTTGCTTTTTCCTGCTCCTCTTAGCATGATAAAGAAGATTCAAAGAGAGTGAGATGCCAGCTCCTTTCATTCAGTCAGTAGCTTCAATCATTTCTGGACGTTTTTCAATGGCAAAAATCAATGAATATTGTAAATGCACAAACAGTAATTTCTCCGCATTGCAAGGTGCAATTCTGAAATTTTTTGCTTTTTCCTGCTCCTCTTAGCATGATAAAGAAGATTCAAAGAGAGTGAGATGCCAGCTCCTTTCATTCAGTCAGTAGCTTCAATCATTTCTGGACGTTTTTCAATGGCAAAAATCAATGAATATTGTAAATGCACAAACAGTAATTTCTCCGCATTGCAAGGTGCAATTCTGAAATTTTTTGCTTTTTCCTGCTCCTCTTAGCATGACAAAGAAGATTCAAAGAGAGTAAGATGCCAGCTCCTTTCATTCAGTCAGTAGCTTCAATCATTTCTGGTATATGAATAACATGATGTTTTTCAATGGCAAAAATCAATGAATATTGTAAATGCACAAACAGTAATTTCTCCGCATTGCAAGGTGCAATTCTGAAATTTTTTGCTTTTTCCTGCTCCTCTTAGCATGATAAAGAAGATTCAAAGAGAGTGAGATTCCAGCTCCTTTCATTCAGTCAGTAGCTTCAATCATTTCTGGACGTTTTTCAATGGCAAAAATGAATGAATATTGTAAATGCACAAACAGTAATTTCTCCGCATTGCAAGGTGCAATTCTGAAATTTTTTGCTTTTTCCTGCTCCTCTTAGCATGAAAAAGAAGATTCAAAGAGAGTGAGATGCCAGCTCCTTTCATTCAGTCAGTAGCTTCAATCATTTCTGGATGTTTTTCAATGGCAAAAATCAATGAATATTGTAAATGCACAAATAGTAATTTCTCCGCATTGCAAGGTGCAATTCTGAAATTTTTTGCTTTTTCCTGCTCCTCTTAGCATGATAAAGAAGATTCAAAGAGAGTGAGATGCCAGCTCCTTTCATTCAGTCAGTAGCTTCAAACATTTCTGGTATATGAATAATATGATGTTTTTCAATGGCAAAAATCAATGAATATTGTAAAAGCACAAACAGTAATTTCTCCGCATTGCAAGGTGCAATTCTGAAATTTTTTGCTTTTTCCTGCTCCTCTTAGCATGATAAAGAAGATTCAAAGAGAGTGAGATGACAGCTCCTTTCATTCATTCAGTCAGTAGCTTCAATCATTTCTGGACGTTTTTCAATGGCAAAAATCAATGAATATTGTAAATGCACAAACAGTAATTTCTCCGCATTGCAAGGTGCAATTCTGAAATTTTTTGCTTTTTCCTGCTCCTCTTAGCATGATAAAGAAGATTCAAAGAGAGTGAGATGCCAGCTCCTTTCATTCAGTCAGTAGCTTCAATCATTTCTGGTATATGAATAACATGATGTTTTTCAATGGCAAAAATCAATGAATATTGTAAATGCACAAACAGTAATTTCTCCGCATTGCAAGTTGCAATTCTGAAATTTTTTGCTTTTTCCTGCTCCTCTTAGCATGATAAAGAAGATTCAAAGAGAGTGAGATGCCAGCTCCTTTCATTCAGTCAGTAGCTTCAATCATTTCTGGACGTTTTTCAATGGCAAAAATCAATGAATATTGTAAATGCACAAACAGTAATTTCTCCGCATTGCAAGGTGCAATTCTGAAATTTTTTGCTTTTTCCTGCTCCTCTTAGCATGATAAAGAAGATTCAAAGAGAGTGAGATGCCAGCTCCTTTCATTCAGTCAGTAGCTTCAATCATTTCTGGACGTTTTTCAATGGCAAAAATCAATGAATATTGTAAATGCACAAACAGTAATTTCTCCGCATTGCAAGGTGCAATTCTGAAATTTTTTGCTTTTTCCTGCTCCTCTTAGCATGATAAAGAAGATTCAAAGAGAGTGAGATGCCAGCTCCTTTCATTCAGTCAGTAGCTTCAATCATTTCTGGACGTTTTTCAATGGCAAAAATCAATGAATATTGTAAATGCACAAACAGTAATTTCTCCGCATTGCAAGGTGCAATTCTGAAATTTTTTGCTTTTTCCTGCTCCTCTTAGCATGATAAAGAAGATTCAAAGAGAGTGAGATGCCAGCTCCTTTCATTCAGTCAGTAGCTTCAATCATTTCTGGTATATGAATAACATGATGTTTTTCAATGGCAAAAATCAATGAATATTGTAAATGCACAAACAGTAATTTCTCCGCATTGCAAGGTGCAATTCTGAAATTTTTTGCTTTTTCCTGCTCCTCTTAGCATGATAAAGAAGATTCAAAGAGAGTGAGATGCCAGCTCCTTTCATTCAGTCAGTAGCTTCAATCATTTCTGGACGTTTTTCAATGGCAAAAATCAATGAATATTGTAAATGCACAAACAGTAATTTCTCCGCATTGCAAGGTGCAATTCTGAAATTTTTTGCTTTTTCCTGCTCCTCTTAGCATGATAAAGAAGATTCAAAGAGAGTGAGATGCCAGCTCCTTTCATTCAGTCAGTAGCTTCAAACATTTCTGGTATATGAATAACATGATGTTTTTCAATGGCAAAAATCAATGAATATTGTAAAAGCACAAACAGTAATTTCTCCGCATTGCAAGGTGCAATTCTGAAATTTTTTGCTTTTTCCTGCTCCTCTTAGCATGATAAAGAAGATTCAAAGAGAGTGAGATGCCAGCTCCTTTCATTCAGTCAGTAGCTTCAATCATTTCTGGACGTTTTTCAATGGCAAAAATCAATGAATATTGTAAATGCACAAACAGTAATTTCTCCGCATTGCAAGGTGCAATTCTGAAATTTTTTGCTTTTTCCTGCTCCTCTTAGCATGATAAAGAAGATTCAAAGAGAGTGAGATGCCAGCTCCTTTCATTCAGTCAGTAGCTTCAATCATTTCTGGTATATGAATAACATGATGTTTTTCAATGGCAAAAATCAATGAATATTGTAAATGCACAAACAGTAATTTCTCCACATTGCAAGGTGCAATTCTGAAATTTTTTGCTTTTTCCTGCTCCTCTTAGCATGATAAAGAAGATTCAAAGAGAGTGAGATGACAGCTCCTTTCATTCAGTCAGTAGCTTCAATCATTTCTGGACGTTTTTCAATGGCAAAAATCAATGAATATTGTAAATGCACAAACAGTAATTTCTCCGCATTGCAAGGTGCAATTCTGAAATTTTTTGCTTTTTCCTGCTCCTCTTAGCATGATAAAGAAGATTCAAAGAGAGTGAGATGCCAGCTCCTTTCATTCAGTCAGTAGCTTCAATCATTTCTGGTATATGAATAACATGATGTTTTTCAATGGCAAAAATCAATGAATATTGTAAATGCACAAACAGTAATTTCTCCACATTGCAAGGTGCAATTCTGAAATTTTTTGCTTTTTCCTGCTCCTCTTAGCATGATAAAGAAGATTCAAAGAGAGTGAGATGCCAGCTCCTTTCATTCAGTCAGTAGCTTCAATCATTTCTGGACGTTTTTCAATGGCAAAAATCAATGAATATTGTAAATGCACAAACAGTAATTTCTCCGCATTGCAAGGTGCAATTCTGAAATTTTTTGCTTTTTCCTGCTCCTCTTAGCATGATAAAGAAGATTCAAAGAGAGTGAGATGCCAGCTCCTTTCATTCAGTCAGTAGCTAAAAACATTTCTGGTATATGAATAACATTATGTTTTTCAATGGCAAAAATCAATGAATATTGTAAATGCACAAACAGTAATTTCTCCGCATTGCAAGGTGCAATTCTGAAATTTTTTGCTTTTTCCTGCTCCTCTTAGCATGATAAAGAAGATTCAAAGAGAGTGAGATGCCAGCTCCTTTCATTCAGTCAGTAGCTTCAATCATTTCTGGACGTTTTTCAATGGCAAAAATCAATGAATATTGTAAATGCACAAACAGTAATTTCTCCGCATTGCAAGGTGCAATTCTGAAATTTTTTGCTTTTTCCTGCTCCTCTTAGCATGATAAAGAAGATTCAAAGAGAGTGAGATGCCAGCTCCTTTCATTCAGTCAGTAGCTTCAATCATTTCTGGACGTTTTTCAATGGCAAAAATCAATGAATATTGTAAATGCACAAACAGTAATTTCTCCGCATTGCAAGGTGCAATTCTGAAATTTTTTGCTTTTTCCTGCTCCTCTTAGCATGACAAAGAAGATTCAAAGAGAGTAAGATGCCAGCTCCTTTCATTCAGTCAGTAGCTTCAATCATTTCTGGTATATGAATAACATGATGTTTTTCAATGGCAAAAATCAATGAATATTGTAAATGCACAAACAGTAATTTCTCCGCATTGCAAGGTGCAATTCTGAAATTTTTTGCTTTTTCCTGCTCCTCTTAGCATGATAAAGAAGATTCAAAGAGAGTGAGATTCCAGCTCCTTTCATTCAGTCAGTAGCTTCAATCATTTCTGGACGTTTTTCAATGGCAAAAATGAATGAATATTGTAAATGCACAAACAGTAATTTCTCCGCATTGCAAGGTGCAATTCTGAAATTTTTTGCTTTTTCCTGCTCCTCTTAGCATGATAAAGAAGATTCAAAGAGAGTGAGATGCCAGCTCCTTTCATTCAGTCAGTAGCTTCAATCATTTCTGGATGTTTTTCAATGGCAAAAATCAATGAATATTGTAAATGCACAAATAGTAATTTCTCCGCATTGCAAGGTGCAATTCTGAAATTTTTTGCTTTTTCCTGCTCCTCTTAGCATGATAAAGAAGATTCAAAGAGAGTGAGATGCCAGCTCCTTTCATTCAGTCAGTAGCTTCAAACATTTCTGGTATATGAATAATATGATGTTTTTCAATGGCAAAAATCAATGAATATTGTAAAAGCACAAACAGTAATTTCTCCGCATTGCAAGGTGCAATTCTGAAATTTTTTGCTTTTTCCTGCTCCTCTTAGCATGATAAAGAAGATTCAAAGAGAGTGAGATGACAGCTCCTTTCATTCAGTCAGTAGCTTCAATCATTTCTGGACGTTTTTCAATGGCAAAAATCAATGAATATTGTAAATGCACAAACAGTAATTTCTCCGCATTGCAAGGTGCAATTCTGAAATTTTTTGCTTTTTCCTGCTCCTCTTAGCATGATAAAGAAGATTCAAAGAGAGTGAGATGCCAGCTCCTTTCATTCAGTCAGTAGCTTCAATCATTTCTGGTATATGAATAACATGATGTTTTTCAATGGCAAAAATCAATGAATATTGTAAATGCACAAACAGTAATTTCTCCGCATTGCAAGTTGCAATTCTGAAATTTTTTGCTTTTTCCTGCTCCTCTTAGCATGATAAAGAAGATTCAAAGAGAGTGAGATGCCAGCTCCTTTCATTCAGTCAGTAGCTTCAATCATTTCTGGACGTTTTTCAATGGCAAAAATCAATGAATATTGTAAATGCACAAACAGTAATTTCTCCGCATTGCAAGGTGCAATTCTGAAATTTTTTGCTTTTTCCTGCTCCTCTTAGCATGATAAAGAAGATTCAAAGAGAGTGAGATGCCAGCTCCTTTCATTCAGTCAGTAGCTTCAATCATTTCTGGACGTTTTTCAATGGCAAAAATCAATGAATATTGTAAATGCACAAACAGTAATTTCTCCGCATTGCAAGGTGCAATTCTGAAATTTTTTGCTTTTTCCTGCTCCTCTTAGCATGATAAAGAAGATTCAAAGAGAGTGAGATGCCAGCTCCTTTCATTCAGTCAGTAGCTTCAAACATTTCTGGTATATGAATAACATGATGTTTTTCAATGGCAAAAATCAATGAATATTGTAAAAGCACAAACAGTAATTTCTCCGCATTGCAAGGTGCAATTCTGAAATTTTTTGCTTTTTCCTGCTCCTCTTAGCATGATAAAGAAGATTCAAAGAGAGTGAGATGCCAGCTCCTTTCATTCAGTCAGTAGCTTCAATCATTTCTGGACGTTTTTCAATGGCAAAAATCAATGAATATTGTAAATGCACAAACAGTAATTTCTCCGCATTGCAAGGTGCAATTCTGAAATTTTTTGCTTTTTCCTGCTCCTCTTAGCATGATAAAGAAGATTCAAAGAGAGTGAGATGCCAGCTCCTTTCATTCAGTCAGTAGCTTCAATCATTTCTGGTATATGAATAACATGATGTTTTTCAATGGCAAAAATCAATGAATATTGTAAATGCACAAACAGTAATTTCTCCACATTGCAAGGTGCAATTCTGAAATTTTTTGCTTTTTCCTGCTCCTCTTAGCATGATAAAGAAGATTCAAAGAGAGTGAGATGACAGCTCCTTTCATTCAGTCAGTAGCTTCAATCATTTCTGGACGTTTTTCAATGGCAAAAATCAATGAATATTGTAAATGCACAAACAGTAATTTCTCCGCATTGCAAGGTGCAATTCTGAAATTTTTTGCTTTTTCCTGCTCCTCTTAGCATGATAAAGAAGATTCAAAGAGAGCGAGATGCCAGCTCCTTTCATTCAGTCAGTAGCTTCAATCATTTCTGGTATATGAATAACATGATGTTTTTCAATGGCAAAAATCAATGAATATTGTAAATGCACAAACAGTAATTTCTCCGCATTGCAAGGTGCAATTCTGAAATTTTTTGCTTTTTCCTGCTCCTCTTAGCATGATAAAGAAGATTCAAAGAGAGTGAGATGCCAGCTCCTTTCATTCAGTCAGTAGCTTCAATCATTTCTGGACGTTTTTCAATGGCAAAAATCAATGAATATTGTAAATGCACAAACAGTAATTTCTCCGCATTGCAAGGTGCAATTCTGAAATTTTTTGCTTTTTCCTGCTCCTCTTAGCATGATAAAGAAGATTCAAAGAGAGTGAGATGCCAGCTCCTTTCATTCAGTCAGTAGCTTCAAACATTTCTGGTATATGAATAACATGATGTTTTTCAATGGCAAAAATCAATGAATATTGTAAATGCACAAACAGTAATTTCTCCGCATTGCAAGGTGCAATTCTGAAATTTTTTGCTTTTTCCTGCTCCTCTTAGCATGATAAAGAAGATTCAAAGAGAGTGAGATGCCAGCTCCTTTCATTCAGTCAGTAGCTTCAAACATTTCTGGTATATGAATAACATGATGTTTTTCAATGGCAAAAATCAATGAATATTGTAAATGCACAAAGAGTAATTTCTCCGCATTGCAAGGTGCAATTCTGAAATTTTTTGCTTTTTCCTGCTCCTCTTAGCATGATAAAGAAGATTCAAAGAGAGTGAGATGCCAGCTCCTTTCATTCAGTCAGTAGCTTCAATCATTTCTGGACGTTTTTCAATGGCAAAAATCAATGAATATTGTAAATGCACAAACAGTAATTTCTCCGCATTGCAAGGTGCAATTCTGAAATTTTTTGCTTTTTCCTGCTCCTCTTAGCATGATAAAGAAGATTCAAAGAGATTGAGATGCCAGCTCCTTTCATTCAGTCAGTAGCTTCAATCATTTCTGGACGTTTTTCAATGGCAAAAATCAATGAATATTGTAAATGCACAAACAGTAATTTCTCCGCATTGCAAGGTGCAATTCTGAAATTTTTTGCTTTTTCCTGCTCCTCTTAGCATGATAAAGAAGATTCAAAGAGAGTGAGATGCCAGCTCCTTTCATTCAGTCAGTAGCTACAAACATTTCTGGTATATGAATAACATGATGTTTTTCAATGGCAAAAATCAATGAATATTGTAAATGCACAAACAGTAATTTCTCCGCATTGCAAGGTGCAATTCTGAAATTTTTTGCTTTTTCCTGCTCCTCTTAGCATGATAAAGAAGATTCAAAGAGAGTGAGATGCCAGCTCCTTTCATTCAGTCAGTAGCTTCAATCATTTCTGGACGTTTTTCAATGGCAAAAATCAATGAATATTGTAAATGCACAAACAGTAATTTCTCCGCATTGCAAGGTGCAATTCTGAAATTTTTTGCTTTTTCCTGCTCCTCTTAGCATGATAAAGAAGATTCAAAGAGAGTGAGATGCCAGCTCCTTTCATTCAGTCAGTAGCTTCAATCATTTCTGGACGTTTTTCAATGGCAAAAATCAATGAATATTGTAAATGCTCAAACAGTAATTTCTCCGCATTGCAAGGTGCAATTCTGAAATTTTTTGCTTTTTCCTGCTCCTCTTAGCATGACAAAGAAGATTCAAAGAGAGTAAGATGCCAGCTCCTTTCATTCAGTCAGTAGCTTCAATCATTTCTGGTATATGAATAACATGATGTTTTTCAATGGCAAAAATCAATGAATATTGTAAATGCACAAACAGTAATTTCTCCGCATTGCAAGGTGCAATTCTGAAATTTTTTGCTTTTTCCTGCTCCTCTTAGCATGATAAAGAAGATTCAAAGAGAGTGAGATGCCAGCTCCTTTCATTCAGTCAGTAGCTTCAATCATTTCTGGACGTTTTTCAATGGCAAAAATCAATGAATATTGTAAATGCACAAACAGTAATTTCTCCGCATTGCAAGGTGCAATTCTGAAATTTTTTGCTTTTTCCTGCTCCTCTTAGCATGATAAAGAAGATTCAAAGAGAGTGAGATGCCAGCTCCTTTCATTCAGTCAGTAGCTTCAATCATTTCTGGACGTTTTTCAATGGCAAAAATCAATGAATATTGTAAATGCACAAACAGTAATTTCTCCGCATTGCAAGGTGCAATTCTGAAATTTTTTGCTTTTTCCTGCTCCTCTTAGCATGATAAAGAAGATTCAAAGAGAGTGAGATGCCAGCTCCTTTCATTCAGTCAGTAGCTTCAAACATTTCTGGTATATGAATAACATGATGTTTTTCAATGGCAAAAATCAATGAATATTGTAAAAGCACAAACAGTAATTTCTCCGCATTGCAAGGTGCAATTCTGAAATTTTTTGCTTTTTCCTGCTCCTCTTAGCATGATAAAGAAGATTCAAAGAGAGTGAGATGCCAGCTCCTTTCATTCAGTCAGTAGCTTCAATCATTTCTGGACGTTTTTCAATGGCAAAAATCAATGAATATTGTAAATGCACAAACAGTAATTTCTCCGCATTGCAAGGTGCAATTCTGAAATTTTTTGCTTTTTCCTGCTCCTCTTAGCATGATAAAGAAGATTCAAAGAGAGTGAGATGCCAGCTCCTTTCATTCAGTCAGTAGCTTCAATCATTTCTGGTATATGAATAACATGATGTTTTTCAATGGCAAAAATCAATGAATATTGTAAATGCACAAACAGTAATTTCTCCGCATTGCAAGTTGCAATTCTGAAATTTTTTGCTTTTTCCTGCTCCTCTTAGCATGATAAAGAAGATTCAAAGAGAGTGAGATGCCAGCTCCTTTCATTCAGTCAGTAGCTTCAATCATTTCTGGACGTTTTTCAATGGCAAAAATCAATGAATATTGTAAATGCACAAACAGTAATTTCTCCGCATTGCAAGGTGCAATTCTGAAATTTTTTGCTTTTTCCTGCTCCTCTTAGCATGATAAAGAAGATTCAAAGAGAGTGAGATGCCAGCTCCTTTCATTCAGTCAGTAGCTTCAATCATTTCTGGACGTTTTTCAATGGCAAAAATCAATGAATATTGTAAATGCACAAACAGTAATTTCTCCGCATTGCAAGGTGCAATTCTGAAATTTTTTGCTTTTTCCTGCTCCTCTTAGCATGATAAAGAAGATTCAAAGAGAGTGAGATGCCAGCTCCTTTCATTCAGTCAGTAGCTTCAAACATTTCTGGTATATGAATAACATGATGTTTTTCAATGGCAAAAATCAATGAATATTGTAAAAGCACAAACAGTAATTTCTCCGCATTGCAAGGTGCAATTCTGAAATTTTTTGCTTTTTCCTGCTCCTCTTAGCATGATAAAGAAGATTCAAAGAGAGTGAGATGCCAGCTCCTTTCATTCAGTCAGTAGCTTCAATCATTTCTGGACGTTTTTCAATGGCAAAAATCAATGAATATTGTAAATGCACAAACAGTAATTTCTCCGCATTGCAAGGTGCAATTCTGAAATTTTTTGCTTTTTCCTGCTCCTCTTAGCATGATAAAGAAGATTCAAAGAGAGTGAGATGCCAGCTCCTTTCATTCAGTCAGTAGCTTCAATCATTTCTGGTATATGAATAACATTATGTTTTTCAATGGCAAAAATCAATGAATATTGTAAATGCACAAACAGTAATTTCTCCACATTGCAAGGTGCAATTCTGAAATTTTTTGCTTTTTCCTGCTCCTCTTAGCATGATAAAGAAGATTCAAAGAGAGTGAGATGCCAGCTCCTTTCATTCAGTCAGTAGCTTCAATCATTTCTGGACGTTTTTCAATGGCAAAAATCAATGAATATTGTAAATGCACAAACAGTAATTTCTCCGCATTGCAAGGTGCAATTCTGAAATTTTTTGCTTTTTCCTGCTCCTCTTAGCATGATAAAGAAGATTCAAAGAGAGTGAGATGCCAGCTCCTTTCATTCAGTCAGTAGCTTCAATCATTTCTGGTATATGAATAACATGATGTTTTTCAATGGCAAAAATCAATGAATATTGTAAATGCACAAACAGTAATTTCTCCGCATTGCAAGTTGCAATTCTGAAATTTTTTGCTTTTTCCTGCTCCTCTTAGCATGATAAAGAAGATTCAAAGAGAGTGAGATGCCAGCTCCTTTCATTCAGTCAGTAGCTTCAATCATTTCTGGACGTTTTTCAATGGCAAAAATCAATGAATATTGTAAATGCACAAACAGTAATTTCTCCGCATTGCAAGGTGCAATTCTGAAATTTTTTGCTTTTTCCTGCTCCTCTTAGCATGATAAAGAAGATTCAAAGAGAGTGAGATGCCAGCTCCTTTCATTCAGTCAGTAGCTTCAATCATTTCTGGACGTTTTTCAATGGCAAAAATCAATGAATATTGTAAATGCACAAACAGTAATTTCTCCGCATTGCAAGGTGCAATTCTGAAATTTTTTGCTTTTTCCTGCTCCTCTTAGCATGATAAAGAAGATTCAAAGAGAGTGAGATGCCAGCTCCTTTCATTCAGTCAGTAGCTTCAAACATTTCTGGTATATGAATAACATGATGTTTTTCAATGGCAAAAATCAATGAATATTGTAAAAGCACAAACAGTAATTTCTCCGCATTGCAAGGTGCAATTCTGAAATTTTTTGCTTTTTCCTGCTCCTCTTAGCATGATAAAGAAGATTCAAAGAGAGTGAGATGCCAGCTCCTTTCATTCAGTCAGTAGCTTCAATCATTTCTGGACGTTTTTCAATGGCAAAAATCAATGAATATTGTAAATGCACAAACAGTAATTTCTCCGCATTGCAAGGTGCAATTCTGAAATTTTTTGCTTTTTCCTGCTCCTCTTAGCATGATAAAGAAGATTCAAAGAGAGTGAGATGCCAGCTCCTTTCATTCAGTCAGTAGCTTCAATCATTTCTGGTATATGAATAACATTATGTTTTTCAATGGCAAAAATCAATGAATATTGTAAATGCACAAACAGTAATTTCTCCACATTGCAAGGTGCAATTCTGAAATTTTTTGCTTTTTCCTGCTCCTCTTAGCATGATAAAGAAGATTCAAAGAGAGTGAGATGCCAGCTCCTTTCATTCAGTCAGTAGCTTCAATCATTTCTGGACGTTTTTCAATGGCAAAAATCAATGAATATTGTAAATGCACAAACAGTAATTTCTCCGCATTGCAAGGTGCAATTCTGAAATTTTTTGCTTTTTCCTGCTCCTCTTAGCATGATAAAGAAGATTCAAAGAGAGCGAGATGCCAGCTCCTTTCATTCAGTCAGTAGCTTCAATCATTTCTGGTATATGAATAACATGATGTTTTTCAATGGCAAAAATCAATGAATATTGTAAATGCACAAACAGTAATTTCTCCGCATTGCAAGGTGCAATTCTGAAATTTTTTGCTTTTTCCTGCTCCTCTTAGCATGATAAAGAAGATTCAAAGAGAGTGAGATGCCAGCTCCTTTCATTCAGTCAGTAGCTTCAATCATTTCTGGACGTTTTTCAATGGCAAAAATCAATGAATATTGTAAATGCACAAACAGTAATTTCTCCGCATTGCAAGGTGCAATTCTGAAATTTTTTGCTTTTTCCTGCTCCTCTTAGCATGATAAAGAAGATTCAAAGAGAGTGAGATGCCAGCTCCTTTCATTCAGTCAGTAGCTTCAAACATTTCTGGTATATGAATAACATGATGTTTTTCAATGGCAAAAATCAATGAATATTGTAAATGCACAAACAGTAATTTCTCCGCATTGCAAGGTGCAATTCTGAAATTTTTTGCTTTTTCCTGCTCCTCTTAGCATGATAAAGAAGATTCAAAGAGAGTGAGATGCCAGCTCCTTTCATTCAGTCAGTAGCTTCAATCATTTCTGGACGTTTTTCAATGGCAAAAATCAATGAATATTGTAAATGCACAAACAGTAATTTCTCCGCATTGCAAGGTGCAATTCTGAAATTTTTTGCTTTTTCCTGCTCCTCTTAGCATGATAAAGAAGATTCAAAGAGAGTGAGATGCCAGCTCCTTTCATTCAGTCAGTAGCTTCAATCATTTCTGGACGTTTTTCAATGGCAAAAATCAATGAATATTGTAAATGCACAAACAGTAATTTCTCCGCATTGCAAGGTGCAATTCTGAAATTTTTTGCTTTTTCCTGCTCCTCTTAGCATGATAAAGAAGATTCAAAGAGAGTGAGATGCCAGCTCCTTTCATTCAGTCAGTAGCTTCAATCATTTCTGGTATATGAATAACATGATGTTTTTCAATAGCAAAAATCAATGAATATTTTAAATGCACAAACAGTAATTTCTCCGCATTGCAAGGTGCAATTCTGAAATTTTTTGCTTTTTCCTGCTCCTCTTAGCATGATAAAGAAGATTCAAAGAGAGTGAGATGCCAGCTCCTTTCATTCAGTCAGCAGCTTCAATCATTTCTGGACATTTTTCAATGGCAAAAATCAATGAATATTGTAAATGCACAAACAGTAATTTCTCCGCATTGCAAGGTGCAATTCTGAAATTTTTTGCTTTTTCCTGCTCCTCTTAGCATGATAAAGAAGATTCAAAGAGAGTGAGATGCCAGCTCCTTTCATTCAGTCAGTAGCTTCAAACATTTCTGGTATATGAATAACATGATGTTTTTCAATGGCAAAAATCAATGAATATTGTAAAAGCACAAACAGTAATTTCTCCGCATTGCAAGGTGCAATTCTGAAATTTTTTGCTTTTTCCTGCTCCTCTTAGCATGATAAAGAAGATTCAAAGAGAGTGAGATGCCAGCTCCTTTCATTCAGTCAGTAGCTTCAATCATTTCTGGACGTTTTTCATTGGCAAAAATCAATGAATATTGTAAATGCACAAACAGTAATTTCTCCGCATTGCAAGGTGCAATTCTGAAATTTTTTGCTTTTTCCTGCTCCTCTTAGCATGATAAAGAAGATTCAAAGAGAGTGAGATGCCAGCTCCTTTCATTCAGTCAGTAGCTTCAATCATTTCTGGTATATGAATAACATGATGTTTTTCAATGGCAAAAATCAATGAATATTGTAAATGCACAAACAGTAATTTCTCCGCATTGCAAGTTGCAATTCTGAAATTTTTTGCTTTTTCCTGCTCCTCTTAGCATGATAAAGAAGATTCAAAGAGAGTGAGATGCCAGCTCCTTTCATTCAGTCAGTAGCTTCAATTATTTCTGGACGTTTTTCAATGGCAAAAATCAATGAATATTGTAAATGCACAAACAGTAATTTCTCCGCATTGCAAGGTGCAATTCTGAAATTTTATGCTTTTTCCTGCTCCTCTTAGCATGATAAAGAAGATTCAAAGAGAGTGAGATGCCAGCTCCTTTCATTCAGTCAGTTGCTTCAATCATTTCTGGACGTTTTTCAATGGCAAAAATCAATGAATATTGTAAATGCACAAACAGTAATTTCTCCGCATTGCAAGGTGCAATTCTGAAATTTTTTGCTTTTTCCTGCTCCTCTTTGCATGATAAAGAAGATTCAAAGAGAGTGAGATGCCAGCTCCTTTCATTCAGTCAGTAGCTTCAATCATTTCTGGTATATGAATAACATGATGTTTTTCAATGGCAAAAATCAATGAATATTGTAAATGCACAAACAGTAATTTCTCCGCATTGCAAGGTGCAATTCTGAAATTTTTGGCTTTTTCCTGCTCCTCTTAGCATGATAAAGAAGATTCAAAGAGAGTGAGATGCCAGCTCCTTTCATTCAGTCAGTAGCTTCAATCATTTCTGGATGTTTTTCAATGGCAAAAATCAATGAATATTGTAAATGCACAAACAGTAATTTCTCCGCATTGCAAGGTGCAATTCTGAAATTTCTTGCATTTTCCTGCTCCTCTTAGCATGATAAAGAAGATTCAAAGAGAGTGAGATGCCAGCTCCTTTCATTCAGTCAGTAGCTTCAATCATTTCTGGACGTTTTTCAATGGCAAAAATCAATGAATATTGTAAATGCACAAAGAGTAATTTCTCCGCATTGCAAGGTGCAATTCTGAAATTTTTTGCTTTTTCCTGCTCCTCTTAGCATGATAAAGAAGATTCAAAGAGAGTGAGATGCCAGCTCCTTTCATTCAGTCAGTAGCTTCAAACATTTCTGGTATATGAATAACATGATGTTTTTCAATGGCAAAAATCAATGAATATTGTAAATGCACAAACAGTAATTTCTCCGCATTGCAAGGTGCAATTCTGAAATTTTTTGCTTTTTCCTGCTCCTCTTAGCATGATAAAGAAGATTCAAAGAGAGTGAGATGCCAGCTCCTTTCATTCAGTCAGTAGCTTCAATCATTTCTGGACGTTTTTCAATGGCAAAAATCAATGAATATTGTAAATGCACAAACAGTAATTTCTCCGCATTGCAAGGTGCAATTCTGAAATTTTTTGCTTTTTCCTGCTCCTCTTAGCATGATAAAGAAGATTCAAAGAGAGTGAGATGCCAGCTTCTTTCATTCAGTCAGTAGCTTCAAACATTTCTGGGATATGAATAACATGATGTTTTTCAATGGCAAAAATTAATGAATATTGTAAATGCACAAACAGTAATTTCTCCGCATTGCAAGGTGCAATTCTGAAATTTTTTGCTTTTTCCTGCTCTCTTAGCATGATAAAGAAGATTCAAAGAGAGTGAGATGCCAGCTCCTTTCATTCAGTCAGTAGCTTCAATCATTTCTGGACGTTTTTCAATGGCAAAAATCAATGAATATTGTAAATGCACAAACAGTAATTTCTCCGCATTGCAAGGTGCAATTCTGAAATTTTTTGCTTTTTCCTGCTCCTCTTAGCATGATAAAGAAGATTCAAAGAGAGTGAGATGCCAGCTCCTTTCATTCAGTCAGTAGCTTCAATCATTTCTGGACGTTTTTCAATGGCAAAAATCAATGAATATTGTAAATGCACAAACAGTAATTTCTCCGCATTGCAAGGTGCAATTCTGAAATTTTTTGCTTTTTCCTGCTCCTCTTAGCATGATAAAGAAGATTCAAAGAGAGTGAGATGCCAGCTCCTTTCATTCAGTCAGTAGCTTCAATCATTTCTGGTATATGAATAACATGATGTTTTTCAATGGCAAAAATCAATGAATATTGTAAATGCACAAACAGTAATTTCTCCGCATTGCAAGGTGCAATTCTGAAATTTTTTGCTTTTTCCTGCTCCTCTTAGCATGATAAAGAAGATTCAAAGAGAGTGAGATGCCAGCTCCTTTCATTCAGTCAGTAGCTTCAATCATTTCTGGACGTTTTTCAATGGCAAAAATCAATGAATATTGTAAATGCACAAACAGTAATTTCTCCGCATTGCAAGGTGCAATTCTGAAATTTTTTGCTTTTTCCTGCTCCTCTTAGCATGATAAAGAAGATTCAAAGAGAGTGAGATGCCAGCTCCTTTCATTCAGTCAGTAGCTTCAAACATTTCTGGTATATGAATAACATGATGTTTTTCAATGGCAAAAATCAATGAATATTGTAAAAGCACAAACAGTAATTTCTCCGCATTGCAAGGTGCAATTCTGAAATTTTTTGCTTTTTCCTACTCCTCTTAGCATGATAAAGAAGATTCAAAGAGAGTGAGATGCCAGCTCCTTTCATTCAGTCAGTAGCTTCAATCATTTCTGGACGTTTTTCAATGGCAAAAATCAATGAATATTGTAAATGCACAAACAGTAATTTCTCCGCATTGCAAGGTGCAATTCTGAAATTTTTTGCTTTTTCCTGCTCCTCTTAGCATGATAAAGAAGATTCAAAGAGAGTGAGATGCCAGCTCCTTTCATTCAGTCAGTAGCTTCAATCATTTCTGGTATATGAATAACATGATGTTTTTCAATGGCAAAAATCAATGAATATTGTAAATGCACAAACAGTAATTTCTCCACATTGCAAGGTGCAATTCTGAAATTTTTTGCTTTTTCCTGCTCCTCTTAGCATGATAAAGAAGATTCAAAGAGAGTGAGATGCCAGCTCCTTTCATTCAGTCAGTAGCTTCAATCTCTTCTGGACGTTTTTCAATGGCAAAAATCAATGAATATTGTAAATGCACAAACAGTAATTTCTCCGCATTGCAAGGTGCAATTCTGAAATTTTTTGCTTTTTCCTGCTCCTCTTAGCATGATAAAGAAGATTCAAAGAGAGCGAGATGCCAGCTCCTTTCATTCAGTCAGTAGCTTCAATCATTTCTGGTATATGAATAACATGATGTTTTTCAATGGCAAAAATCAATGAATATTGTAAATGCACAAACAGTAATTTCTCCGCATTGCAAGGTGCAATTCTGAAATTTTTTGCTTTTTCCTGCTCCTCTTAGCATGATAAAGAAGATTCAAAGAGAGTGAGATGCCAGCTCCTTTCATTCAGTCAGTAGCTTCAATCATTTCTGGACGTTTTTCAATGGCAAAAATCAATGAATATTGTAAATGCACAAACAGTAATTTCTCCGCATTGCAAGGTGCAATTCTGAAATTTTTTGCTTTTTCCTGCTCCTCTTAGCATGATAAAGAAGATTCAAAGAGAGTGAGATGCCAGCTCCTTTCATTCAGTCAGTAGCTTCAAACATTTCTGGTATATGAATAACATGATGTTTTTCAATGGCAAAAATCAATGAATATTGTAAATGCACAAACAGTAATTTCTCCGCATTGCAAGGTGCAATTCTGAAATTTTTTGCTTTTTCCTGCTCCTCTTAGCATGATAAAGAAGATTCAAAGAGAGTGAGATGCCAGCTCCTTTCATTCAGTCAGTAGCTTCAATCATTTCTGGACGTTTTTCAATGGCAAAAATCAATGAATATTGTAAATGCACAAACAGTAATTTCTCCGCATTGCAAGGTGCAATTCTGAAATTTTTTGCTTTTTCCTGCTCCTCTTAGCATGATAAAGAAGATTCAAAGAGAGTGAGATGCCAGCTCCTTTCATTCAGTCAGTAGCTTCAATCATTTCTGGACGTTTTTCAATGGCAAAAATCAATGAATATTGTAAATGCACAAACAGTAATTTCTCCGCATTGCAAGGTGCAATTCTGAAATTTTTTGCTTTTTCCTGCTCCTCTTAGCATGATAAAGAAGATTCAAAGAGAGTGAGATGCCAGCTCCTTTCATTCAGTCAGTAGCTTCAATCATTTCTGGTATATGAATAACATGATGTTTTTCAATGGCAAAAATCAATGAATATTGTAAATGCACAAACAGTAATTTCTCCGCATTGCAAGGTGCAATTCTGAAATTTTTTGCTTTTTCCTGCTCCTCTTAGCATGATAAAGAAGATACAAAGAGAGTGAGATGCCAGCTCCTTTCATTCAGTCAGCAGCTTCAATCATTTCTGGACATTTTTCAATGCAAAAATCAATGAATATTGTAAATGCACAAACAGTAATTTCTCCGCATTGCAAGGTGCAATTCTGAAATGTTTTGCTTTTTCCTGCTCCTCTTAGCATGATAAAGAAGATTCAAAGAGAGTGAGATGCCAGCTCCTTTCATTCAGTCAGTAGCTTCAAACATTTCTGGTATATGAATAACATGATGTGTTTCAATGGCAAAAATCAATGAATATTGTAAAAGCACAAACAGTAATTTCTCCGCATTGCAAGGTGCAATTCTGAAATTTTTTGCTTTTTCCTGCTCCTCTTAGCATGATAAAGAAGATTCAAAGAGAGTGAGATGCCAGCTCCTTTCATTCAGTCAGTAGCTTCAATCATTTCTGGATGTTTTTCAATGGCAAAAATCAATGAATATTGTAAATGCACAAACAGTAATTTCTCCGCATTGCAAGGTGCCATTCTGAAATTTTTTGCTTTTTCCTGCTCCTCTTAGCATGATAAAGAAGATTCAAAGAGAGTGAGATTCCAGCTCCTTTCATTCAGTCAGTAGCTTCAATCATTTCTGGTATATGAATAACATGATGTTTTTCAATGGCAAAAATCAATGAATATTGTAAATGCACAAACAGTAATTTCTCCGCATTGCAAGTTGCAATTCTGAAATTTTTTGCTTTTTCCTGCTCCTCTTAGCATGATAAAGAAGATTCAAAGAGAGTGAGATGCCAGCTCCTTTCATTCAGTCAGTAGCTTCAATTATTTCTGGACGTTTTTCAATGGCAAAAATCAATGAATATTGTAAATGCACAAACAGTAATTTCTCCGCATTGCAAGGTGCAATTCTGAAATTTTTTGCTTTTTCCTGCTCCTCTTAGCATGATAAAGAAGATTCAAAGAGAGTGAGATGCCAGCTCCTTTCATTCAGTCAGTTGCTTCAATCATTTCTGGACGTTTTTCAATGGCAAAAATCAGTGAATATTGTAAATGCACAAACAGTAATTTCTCCGCATTGCAAGGTGCAATTCTGAAATTTTTTGCTTTTTCCTGCTCCTCTTAGCATGATAAAGAAGATTCAAAGAGAGTGAGATGCCAGCTCCTTTCATTCAGTCAGTAGCTTCAGTCATTTCTGGACGTTTTTCAATGGCAAAAATCAATGAATATTGTAAATGCACAAACAGTAATTTCTCCGCATTGCAAGGTGCAATTCTGAAATTTTTTGCTTTTTCCTGCTCCTCTTTGCATGATAAAGAAGATTCAAAGAGAGTGAGATGCCAGCTCCTTTCATTCAGTCAGTAGCTTCAATCATTTCTGGTATATGAATAACATGATGTTTTTCAATGGCAAAAATCAATGAATATTGTAAATGCACAAACAGTAATTTCTCCGCATTGCAAGGTGCAATTCTGAAATTTTTGCCTTTTTCCTGCTCCTCTTAGCATGATAAAGAAGATTCAAAGAGAGTGAGATGCCAGCTCCTTTCATTCAGTCAGTAGCTTCAATCATTTCTGGATGTTTTTCAATGGCAAAAATCAATGAATATTGTAAATGCACAAACAGTAATTTCTCCGCATTGCAAGGTGCAATTCTGAAATTTCTTGCATTTTCCTGCTCCTCTTAGCATGATAAAGAAGATTCAAAGAGAGTGAGATGCCAGCTCCTTTCATTCAGTCAGTAGCTTCAATCATTTCTGGACGTTTTTCAATGGCAAAAATCAATGAATATTGTAAATGCACAAACAGTAATTTCTCCGCATTGCAAGGTGCAATTCTGAAATTTTTTGCTTTTTCCTGCTCCTCTTAGCATGATAAAGAAGATTCAAAGAGAGTGCGATGCCAGCTCCTTTCATTCAGTCAGTAGCTTCAAACATTTCTGGTATATGAATAACATGATGTTTTTCAATGGCAAAAATCAATGAATATTGTAAATGCACAAACAGTAATTTCTCCGCATTGCAAGGTGCAATTCTGAAATTTTTTGCTTTTTCCTGCTCCTCTTAGCATGATAAAGAAGATTCAAAGAGAGTGAGATGCCAGCTCCTTTCATTCAGTCAGTAGCTTCAATCATTTCTGGTATATGAATAACATGATGTTTTTCAATGGCAAAAATCAATGAATATTGTAAATGCACAAACAGTAATTTCTCCGCATTGCAAGTTGCAATTCTGAAATTTTTTGCTTTTTCCTGCTCCTCTTAGCATGATAAAGAAGATTCAAAGAGAGTGAGATGCCAGCTACTTTCATTCAGTCAGTAGCTTCAATCATTTCTGGACGTTTTTCAATGGCAAAAATCAATGAATATTGTAAATGCACAAACAGTAATTTCTCCGCATTGCAAGGTGCAATTCTGAAATTTTTTGCTTTTTCCTGCTCCTCTTAGCATGATAAAGAAGATTCAAAGAGAGTGAGATGCCAGCTCCTTTCATTCAGTCAGTAGCTTCAATCATTTCTGGACGTTTTTCAATGGCAAAAATCAATGAATATTGTAAATGCACAAACAGTAATTTCTCCGCATTGCAAGGTGCAATTCTGAAATTTTTTGCTTTTTCCTGCTCCTCTTAGCATGATAAAGAAGATTCAAAGAGAGTGAGATGCCAGCTCCTTTCATTCAGTCAGTAGCTTCAAACATTTCTGGTATATGAATAACATGATGTTTTTCAATGGCAAAAATCAATGAATATTGTAAAAGCACAAACAGTAATTTCTCCGCATTGCAAGGTGCAATTCTGAAATTTTTTGCTTTTTCCTGCTCCTCTTAGCATGATAAAGAAGATTCAAAGAGAGTGAGATGCCAGCTCCTTTCATTCAGTCAGTAGCTTCAATCATTTCTGGACGTTTTTCAATGGCAAAAATCAATGAATATTGTAAATGCACAAACAGTAATTTCTCCGCATTGCAAGGTGCAATTCTGAAATTTTTTGCTTTTTCCTGCTCCTCTTAGCATGATAAAGAAGATTCAAAGAGAGTGAGATGCCAGCTCCTTTCATTCAGTCAGTAGCTTCAATCATTTCTGGTATATGAATAACATGATGTTTTTCAATGGCAAAAATCAATGAATATTGTAAATGCACAAACAGTAATTTCTCCACATTGCAAGGTGCAATTCTGAAATTTTTTGCTTTTTCCTGCTCCTCTTAGCATGATAAAGAAGATTCAAAGAGAGTGAGATGCCAGCTCCTTTCATTCAGTCAGTAGCTTCAATCATTTCTGGACGTTTTTCAATGGCAAAAATCAATGAATATTGTAAATGCACAAACAGTAATTTCTCCGCATTGCAAGGTGCAATTCTGAAATTTTTTGCTTTTTCCTGCTCCTCTTAGCATGATAAAGAAGATTCAAAGAGAGCGAGATGCCAGCTCCTTTCATTCAGTCAGTAGCTTCAATCATTTCTGGTATATGAATAACATGATGTTTTTCAATGGCAAAAATCAATGAATATTGTAAATGCACAAACAGTAATTTCTCCGCATTGCAAGGTGCAATTCTGAAATTTTGTGCTTTTTCCTGCTCCTCTTAGCATGATAAAGAAGATTCAAAGAGAGTGAGATGCCAGCTCCTTTCATTCAGTCAGTAGCTTCAATCATTTCTGGACGTTTTTCAATGGCAAAAATCAATGAATATTGTAAATGCACAAACAGTAATTTCTCCGCATTGCAAGGTGCAATTCTGAAATTTTTTGCTTTTTCCTGCTCCTCTTAGCATGATAAAGAAGATTCAAAGAGAGTGAGATGCCAGCTCCTTTCATTCAGTCAGTAGCTTCAAACATTTCTGGTATATGAATAACATGATGTTTTTCAATGGCAAAAATCAATGAATATTGTAAATGCACAAACAGTAATTTCTCCGCATTGCAAGGTGCAATTCTGAAATTTTTTGCTTTTTCCTGCTCCTCTTAGCATGATAAAGAAGATTCAAAGAGAGTGAGATGCCAGCTCCTTTCATTCAGTCAGTAGCTTCAATCATTTCTGGACGTTTTTCAATGGCAAAAATCAATGAATATTGTAAATGAACAAACAGTAATTTCTCCGCATTGCAAGGTGCAATTCTGAAATTTTTTGCTTTTTCCTGCTCCTCTTAGCATGATAAAGAAGATTCAAAGAGAGTGAGATGCCAGCTCCTTTCATTCAGTCAGTAGCTTCAATCATTTCTGGACGTTTTTCAATGGCAAAAATCAATGAATATTGTAAATGCACAAACAGTAATTTCTCCGCATTGCAAGGTGCAATTCTGAAATTTTTTGCTTTTTCCTGCTCCTCTTAGCATGATAAAGAAGATTCAAAGAGAGTGAGATGCCAGCTACTTTCATTCAGTCAGTAGCTTCAATCATTTCTGGTATATGAATAACATGCTGTTTTTCAATGGCAAAAATCAATGAATATTGTAAATGCACAAACAGTAATTTCTCCGCATTGCAAGGTGCAATTCTGAAATTTTTTGCTTTTTCCTGCTCCTCTTAGCATGATAAAGAAGATTCAAAGAGAGTGAGATGCCAGCTCCTTTCATTCAGTCAGCAGCTTCAATCATTTCTGGACATTTTTCAATGGCAAAAATCAATGAATATTGTAAATGCACAAACAGTAATTTCTCCGCATTGCAAGGTGCAATTCTGAAATTTTTTGCTTTTTCCTGCTCCTCTTAGCATGATAAAGAAGATTCAAAGAGAGTGAGATGCCAGCTCCTTTCATTCAGTCAGTAGCTTCAAACATTTCTGGTATATGAATAACATGATGTTTTTCAATGGCAAAAATCAATGAATATTGTAAAAGCACAAACAGTAATTTCTCCGCATTGCAAGGTGCAATTCTGAAATTTTTTGCTTTTTCCTGCTCCTCTTAGCATGATAAAGAAGATTCAAAGAGAGTGAGATGCCAGCTCCTTTCATTCAGTCAGTAGCTTCAATCATTTCTGGACGTTTTTCAATGGCAAAAATCAATGAATATTGTAAATGCACAAACAGTAATTTCTCCGCATTGCAAGGTGCAATTCTGAAATTTTTTGCTTTTTCCTGCTCCTCTTAGCATGATAAAGAAGATTCAAAGAGAGTGAGATGCCAGCTCCTTTCATTCAGTCAGTAGCTTCAATCATTTCTGGTATATGAATAACATGATGTTTTTCAATGGCAAAAATCAATGAATATTGTAAATGCACAAACAGTAATTTCTCCGCATTGCAAGTTGCAATTCTGAAATTTTTTGCTTTTTCCTGCTCCTCTTAGCATGATAAAGAAGATTCAAAGAGAGTGAGATGCCAGCTCCTTTCATTCAGTCAGTAGCTTCAATTATTTCTGGACGTTTTTCAATGGCAAAAATCAATGAATATTGTAAATGCACAAACAGTAATTTCTCCGCATTGCAAGGTGCAATTCTGAAATTTTTTGCTTTTTCCTGCTCCTCTTAGCATGATAAAGAAGATTCAAAGAGAGTGAGATGCCAGCTCCTTTCATTCAGTCAGTTGCTTCAATCATTTCTGGACGTTTTTCAATGGCAAAAATCAGTGAATATTGTAAATGCACAAACAGTAATTTCTCCGCATTGCAAGGTGCAATTCTGAAATTTTTTGCTTTTTCGTGCTCCTCTTAGCATGATAAAGAAGATTCAAAGAGAGTGAGATGCCAGCTCCTTTCATTCAGTCAGTAGCTTCAATCATTTCTGGACGTTTTTCAATGGCAAAAATCAATGAATATTGTAAATGCACAAACAGTAATTTCTCCGCATTGCAAGGTGCAATTCTGAAATTTTTTGCTTTTTCCTGCTCCTCTTTGCATGATAAAGAAGATTCAAAGAGAGTGAGATGCCAGCTCCTTTCATTCAGTCAGTAGCTTCAATCATTTCTGGTATATGAATAACATGATGTTTTTCAATGGCAAAAATCAATGAATATTGTAAATGCACAAACAGTAATTTCTCCGCATTGCAAGGTGCAATTCTGAAATTTTTGGCTTTTTCCTGCTCCTCTTAGCATGATAAAGAAGATTCAAAGAGAGTGAGATGCCAGCTCCTTTCATTCAGTCAGTAGCTTCAATCATTTCTGGATGTTTTTCAATGGCAAAAATCAATGAATATTGTAAATGCACAAACAGTAATTTCTCCGCATTGCAAGGTGCAATTCTGAAATTTCTTGCATTTTCCTGCTCCTCTTAGCATGATAAAGAAGATTCAAAGAGAGTGAGATGCCAGCTCCTTTCATTCAGTCAGTAGCTTCAATCATTTTTGGACGTTTTTCAATGGCAAAAATCAATGAATATTGTAAATGCACAAACAGTAATTTCTCCGCATTGCAAGGTGCAATTCTGAAATTTTTTGCTTTTTCCTGCTCCTCTTAGCATGATAAAGAAGATTCAAAGAGAGTGAGATGCCAGCTCCTTTCATTCAGTCAGTAGCTTCAAACATTTCTGGTATATGAATAACATGATGTTTTTCAATGGCAAAAATCAATGAATATTGTAAATGCACAAACAGTAATTTCTCCGCATTGCAAGGTGCAATTCTGAAATTTTTTGCTTTTTCCTGCTGCTCTTAGCATGATAAAGAAGATTCAAAGAGAGTGAGATGCCAGCTCCTTTCATTCAGTCAGTAGCTTCAATCATTTCTGGACGTTTTTCAATGGCAAAAATCAATGAATATTGTAAATGCACAAACAGTAATTTCTCCGCATTGCAAGGTGCAATTCTGAAATTTTTTGCTTTTTCCTGCTCCTCTTAGCATGATAAAGAAGATTCAAAGAGAGTGAGATGCCAGCTTCTTTCATTCAGTCAGTAGCTTCAAACATTTCTGGGATATGAATAACATGATGTTTTTCAATGGCAAAAATTAATGAATATTGTAAATGCACAAACAGTAATTTCTCCGCATTGCAAGGTGCAATTCTGAAATTTTTTGCTTTTTCCTGCTCCTCTTAGCATGATAAAGAAGATTCAAAGAGAGTGAGATGCCAGCTCCTTTCATTCAGTCAGTAGCTTCAATCATTTCTGGACGTTTTTCAATGGCAAAAATCAATGAATATTGTAAATGCACAAACAGTAATTTCTCCGCATTGCAAGGTGCAATTCTGAAATTTTTTGCTTTTTCCTGCTCCTCTTAGCATGATAAAGAAGATTCAAAGAGAGTGAGATGCCAGCTCCTTTCATTCAGTCAGTAGCTTCAATCACTTCTGGACGTTTTTCAATGGCAAAAATCAATGAATATTGTAAATGCACAAACAGTAATTTCTCCGCATTGCAAGGTGCAATTCTGAAATTTTTTGCTTTTTCCTGCTCCTCTTAGCATGATAAAGAAGATTCAAAGAGAGTGAGATGCCAGCTCCTTTCATTCAGTCAGTAGCTTCAATCATTTCTGGTATATGAATAACATGATGTTTTTCAATGGCAAAAATCAATGAATATTGTAAATGCACAAACAGTAATTTCTCCGCATTGCAAGTTGCAATTCTGAAATTTTTTGCTTTTTCCTGCTCCTCTTAGCATGATAAAGAAGATTCAAAGAGAGTGAGATTCCAGCTCCTTTCATTCAGTCAGTAGCTTCAATCATTTCTGGACGTTTTTCAATGGCAAAAATCAATGAATATTGTAAATGCACAAACAGTAATTTCTCCGCATTGCAAGGTGCAATTCTGAAATTTTTTGCTTTTTCCTGCTCCTCTTAGCATGATAAAGAAGATTCAAAGAGAGTGAGATGCCAGCTCCTTTCATTCAGTCAGTAGCTTCAGTCATTTCTGGACGTTTTTCAATGGCAAAAATCAATGAATATTGTAAATGCACAAACAGTAATTTCTCCGCATTGCAAGGTGCAATTCTGAAATTTTTTGCTTTTTCCTGCTCCTCTTAGCATGATAAAGAAGATTCAAAGAGAGTGAGATGCCAGCTCCTTTAATTCAGTCAGTAGCTTCAAACATTTCTGGTATAAACATTTCTGGACGTTTTTCAATGGCAAAAATCAATGAATATTGTAAATGCACAAACAGTAATATCTCCACATTGCAAGGTGCAATTCTGAAATTTTTTGCTTTTTCCTGCTAATCCTAGCATGATAAAGAAGATTCAAATAGAGTGAGATGCCAGCTCCTTTCATTCAGTCAGTAGCTTCAAACATTTCTGGACGTTTTTCAATGGCAAAATTCAATGAATATTGTAAATGCACAAACAGTAATATCTCCACATTGCCAGGTGCAATTCTGAAATTTTTTGCTTTTTCCTGCTAATCCTAGCATGATAAAGAAGATTCAAAGAGAGTGAGATGCCAGCTCCTTTCATTCAGTCAGTAGCTTCAATCATTTCTGGACGTTTTTCAATGGCAAAAATCAATGAATATTGTAAATGCACAAACAGTAATTTCTCCGCATTGCAAGGTGCAATTCTGAAATTTTTTGCTTTTTCCTGCTCCTCTTAGCATGATAAAGAAGATTCAAAGAGAGTGAGATGCCAGCTCCTTTCATTCAGTCAGTAGCTTCAATCATTTCTGGACGTTTTTCAATGGCAAAAATCAATGAATATTGTAAATGCACAAACAGTAATTTCTCCGCATTGCAAGGTGCAATTCTGAAATTTTTTGCTTTTTCCTGCTCCTCTTAGCATGATAAAGAAGATTCAAAGAGAGTGAGATGCCAGCTCCTTTCATTCAGTCAGTAGCTTCAATCATTTCTGGTATATGAATAACATGATGTTTTTCAATGGCAAAAATCAATGAATATTGTAAATGCACAAACAGTAATTTCTCCGCATTGCAAGGTGCAATTCTGAAATTTTTTGCTTTTTCCTGCTCCTCTTAGCATGATAAAGAAGATTCAAAGAGAGTGAGATGCCAGCTCCTTTCATTCAGTCAGTAGCTTCAATCATTTCTGGACGTTTTTCAATGGCAAAAATCAATGAATATTGTAAATGCACAAACAGTAATTTCTCCGCATTGCAAGATGCAATTCTGAAATTTTTTGCTTTTTCCTGCTCCTCTTAGCATGATAAAGAAGATTCAAAGAGAGTGAGATGCCAGCTCCTTTCATTCAGTCAGTAGCTTCAGTCATTTCTGGACGTTTTTCAATGCAAAAATCAATGAATATTGTAAATGCACAAACAGTAATTTCTCCGCATTGCAAGGTGCAATTCTGAATTTTTTTGCTTTTTCCTGCTCCTCAGCATGATAAAGAAGATTCAAAGAGAGTGAGATGCCAGCTCCTTTCATTCAGTCAGTAGCTTTAATCATTTCTGGTATATGAATAACATGATGTTTTTCAATGGCAAAAATCAATGAATATTGTAAATGCACAAACAGTAATTTCTCCGCATTGCAAGGTGCAATTCTGAAATTTTTTGCTTTTTCCTGCTCCTCTTAGCATGATAAAGAAGATTCAAAGAGAGTGAGATGCCAGCTCCTTTCATTCAGTCAGTAGCTTCAATCATTTCTGGATGTTTTTCAATGGCAAAAATCAATGAATATTGTAAATGCACAAACAGTAATTTCTCCGCATTGCAAGGTGCAATTCTGAAATTTCTTGCATTTTCCTGCTCCTCTTAGCATGATAAAGAAGATTCAAAGAGAATGAGATGCCAGCTCCTTTCATTCAGTCAGTAGCTTCAATCATTTCTGGACGTTTTTCAATGGCAAAAATCAATGAATATTGTAAATGCACAAACAGTAATTTCTCCGCATTGCAAGGTGCAATTCTGAAATTTTTTGCTTTTTCCTGCTCCTCTTAGCATGATAAAGAAGATTCAAAGAGAGTGAGATGCCAGCTCCTTTCATTCAGTCAGTAGCTTCAAACATTTCTGGTATATGAATAACATGATGTTTTTCAATGGCAAAAATCAATGAATATTGTAAATGCACAAACAGTAATTTCTCCGCATTGCAAGGTGCAATTCTGAAATTTTTTGCTTTTTCCTGCTCCTCTTAGCATGATAAAGAAGATTCAAAGAGAGTGAGATGCCAGCTCCTTTCATTCAGTCAGTAGCTTCAATCATTTCTGGACGTTTTTCAATGGCAAAAATCAATGAATATTGTAAATGCACAAACAGTAATTTCTCCGCATTGCAAGGTGCAATTCTGAAATTTTTTGCTTTTTCCTGCTCCTCTTAGCATGATAAAGAAGATTCAAAGAGAGTGAGATGCCAGCTTCTTTCATTCAGTCAGTAGCTTCAAACATTTCTGGGATATGAATAACATGATGTTTTTCAATGGCAAAAATTAATGAATATTGTAAATGCACAAACAGTAATTTCTCCGCATTGCAAGGTGCAATTCTGAAATTTTTTGCTTTTTCCTGCTCCTCTTAGCATGATAAAGAAGATTCAAAGAGAGTGAGATGCCAGCTCCTTTCATTCAGTCAGTAGCTTCAATCATTTCTGGACGTTTTTCAATGGCAAAAATCAATGAATATTGTAAATGCACAAACAGTAATTTCTCCGCATTGCAAGGTGCAATTCTGAAATTTTTTGCTTTTTCCTGCTCCTCTTAGCATGATAAAGAAGATTCAAAGAGAGTGAGATGCCAGCTCCTTTCATTCAGTCAGTAGCTTCAATCATTTCTGGACGTTTTTCAATGGCAAAAATCAATGAATATTGTAAATGCACAAACAGTAATTTCTCCGCATTGCAAGGTGCAATTCTGAAATTTTTTGCTTTTTCCTGCTCCTCTTAGCATGATAAAGAAGATTCAAAGAGAGTGAGATGCCAGCTCCTTTCATTCAGTCAGTAGCTTCAATCATTTCTGGTATATGAATAACATGATGTTTTTCAATGGCAAAAATCAATGAAAATTGTAAATGCACAAACAGTAATTTCTCCGCATTGCAAGGTGCAATTCTGAAATTTTTTGCTTTTTCCTGCTCCTCTTAGCATGATAAAGAAGATTCAAAGAGAGTGAGATGCCAGCTCCTTTCATTCAGTCAGCAGCTTCAATCATTTCTGGACATTTTTCAATGGCAAAAATCAATGAATATTGTAAATGCACAAACAGTAATTTCTCCGCATTGCAAGGTGCAATTCTGAAATGTTTTGCTTTTTCCTGCTCCTCTTAGCATGATAAAGAAGATTCAAAGAGAGTGAGATGCCAGCTCCTTTCATTCAGTCAGTAGCTTCAATCATTTCTGGACGTTTTTCAATGGCAAAAATCAATGAATATTGTAAATGCACAAACAGTAATTTCTCCGCATTGCAAGGTGCAATTCTGAAATTTTTTGCTTTTTCCTGCTCCTCTTAGCATGATAAAGAAGATTCAAAGAGAGTGAGATGCCAGCTCCTTTCATTCAGTCAGTAGCTACAAACATTTCTGGTATATGAATAACATGATGTTTTTCAATGGCAAAAATCAATGAATATTGTAAATGCACAAACAGTAATTTCTCCGCATTGCAAGGTGCAATTCTGAAATTTTTTGCTTTTTCCTGCTCCTCTTAGCATGATAAAGAAGATTCAAAGAGAGTGAGATGCCAGCTCCTTTCATTCAGTCAGTAGCTTCAATCATTTCTGGACGTTTTTCAATGGCAAAAATCAATGAATATTGTAAATGCACAAACAGTAATTTCTCCGCATTGCAAGGTGCAATTCTGAAATTTTTTGCTTTTTCCTGCTCCTCTTAGCATGATAAAGAAGATTCAAAGAGAGTGAGATGCCAGCTCCTTTCATTCAGTCAGTAGCTTCAATCATTTCTGGACGTTTTTCAATGGCAAAAATCAATGAATATTGTAAATGCTCAAACAGTAATTTCTCCGCATTGCAAGGTGCAATTCTGAAATTTTTTGCTTTTTCCTGCTCCTCTTAGCATGACAAAGAAGATTCAAAGAGAGTAAGATGCCAGCTCCTTTCATTCAGTCAGTAGCTTCAATCATTTCTGGTATATGAATAACATGATGTTTTTCAATGGCAAAAATCAATGAATATTGTAAATGCACAAACAGTAATTTCTCCGCATTGCAAGGTGCAATTCTGAAATTTTTTGCTTTTTCCTGCTCCTCTTAGCATGATAAAGAAGATTCAAAGAGAGTGAGATGCCAGCTCCTTTCATTCAGTCAGTAGCTACAATCATTTCTGGACGTTTTTCAATGGCAAAAATCAATGAATATTGTAAATGCACAAACAGTAATTTCTCCGCATTGCAAGGTGCAATTCTGAAATTTTTTGCTTTTTCCTGCTCCTCTTAGCATGATAAAGAAGATTCAAAGAGAGTGAGATGCCAGCTCCTTTCATTCAGTCAGTAGCTTCAATCATTTCTGGACGTTTTTCAATGGCAAAAATCAATGAATATTGTAAATGCACAAACAGTAATTTCTCCGCATTGCAAGGTGCAATTCTGAAATTTTTTGCTTTTTCCTGCTCCTCTTAGCATGATAAAGAAGATTCAAAGAGAGTGAGATGCCAGCTCCTTTCATTCAGTCAGTAGCTTCAAACATTTCTGGTATATGAATAACATGATGTTTTTCAATGGCAAAAATCAATGAATATTGTAAAAGCACAAACAGTAATTTCTCCGCATTGCAAGGTGCAATTCTGAAATTTTTTGCTTTTTCCTGCTCCTCTTAGCATGATAAAGAAGATTCAAAGAGAGTGAGATGCCAGCTCCTTTCATTCAGTCAGTAGCTTCAATCATTTCTGGACGTTTTTCAATGGCAAAAATCAATGAATATTGTAAATGCACAAACAGTAATTTCTCCGCATTGCAAGGTGCAATTCTGAAATTTTTTGCTTTTTCCTGCTCCTCTTAGCATGATAAAGAAGATTCAAAGAGAGTGAGATGCCAGCTCCTTTCATTCAGTCAGTAGCTTCAATCATTTCTGGACGTTTTTCAATGGCAAAAATCAATGAATATTGTAAATGCACAAACAGTAATTTCTCCGCATTGCAAGGTGCAATTCTGAGATTTTTTGCTTTTTCCTGCTCCTCTTAGCATGATAAAGAAGATTCAAAGAGAGTGAGATGCCAGCTCCTTTCATTCAGTCAGTAGCTTCAAACATTTCTGGTATATGAATAACATGATGTTTTTCAATGGCAAAAATCAATGAATATTGTAAAAGCACAAACAGTAATTTCTCCGCATTGCAAGGTGCAATTCTGAAATTTTTTGCTTTTTCCTGCTCCTCTTAGCATGATAAAGAAGATTCAAAGAGAGTGAGATGCCAGCTCCTTTCATTCAGTCAGTAGCTTCAATCATTTCTGGACGTTTTTCAATGGCAAAAATCAATGAATATTGTAAATGCACAAACAGTAATTTCTCCGCATTGCAAGGTGCAATTCTGAAATTTTTTGCTTTTTCCTGCTCCTCTTAGCATGATAAAGAAGATTCAAAGAGAGTGAGATGCCAGCTCCTTTCATTCAGTCAGTAGCTTCAATCATTTCTGGTATATGAATAACATGATGTTTTTCAATGGCAAAAATCAATGAATATTGTAAATGCACAAACAGTAATTTCTCCACATTGCAAGGTGCAATTCTGAAATTTTTTGCTTTTTCCTGCTCCTCTTAGCATGATAAAGAAGATTCAAAGAGAGTGAGATGCCAGCTCCTTTCATTCAGTCAGTAGCTTCAATCATTTCTGGACGTTTTTCAATGGCAAAAATCAATGAATATTGTAAATGCACAAACAGTAATTTCTCCGCATTGCAAGGTGCAATTCTGAAATTTTTTGCTTTTTCCTGCTCCTCTTAGCATGATAAAGAAGATTCAAAGAGAGCGAGATGCCAGCTCCTTTCATTCAGTCAGTAGCTTCAATCATTTCTGGTATATGAATAACATGATGTTTTTCAATGGCAAAAATCAATGAATATTGTAAATGCACAAACAGTAATTTCTCCGCATTGCAAGGTGCAATTCTGAAATTTTTTGCTTTTTCCTGCTCCTCTTAGCATGATAAAGAAGATTCAAAGAGAGTGAGATGCCAGCTCCTTTCATTCAGTCAGTAGCTTCAATCATTTCTGGACGTTTTTCAATGGCAAAAATCAATGAATATTGTAAATGCACAAACAGTAATTTCTCCGCATTGCAAGGTGCAATTCTGAAATTTTTTGCTTTTTCCTGCTCCTCTTAGCATGATAAAGAAGATTCAAAGAGAGTGAGATGCCAGCTCCTTTCATTCAGTCAGTAGCTTCAATCATTTCTGGACGTTTTTCAATGGCAAAAATCAATGAATATTGTAAATGCACAAACAGTAATTTCTCCGCATTGCAAGGTGCAATTCTGAAATTTTTTGCTTTTTCCTGCTCCTCTTAGCATGATAAAGAAGATTCAAAGAGAGTGAGATGCCAGCTCCTTTCATTCAGTCAGTAGCTTCAAACATTTCTGGTATATGAATAACATGATGTTTTTCAATGGCAAAAATCAATGAATATTGTAAAAGCACAAACAGTAATTTCTCCGCATTGCAAGGTGCAATTCTGAAATTTTTTGCTTTTTCCTGCTCCTCTTAGCATGATAAAGAAGATTCAAAGAGAGTGAGATGCCAGCTCCTTTCATTCAGTCAGTAGCTTCAATCATTTCTGGACGTTTTTCAATGGCAAAAATCAATGAATATTGTAAATGCACAAACAGTAATTTCTCCGCATTGCAAGGTGCAATTCTGAAATTTTTTGCTTTTTCCTGCTCCTCTTAGCATGATAAAGAAGATTCAAAGAGAGTGAGATGCCAGCTCCTTTCATTCAGTCAGTAGCTTCAATCATTTCTGGACGTTTTTCAATGGCAAAAATCAATGAATATTGTAAATGCACAAACAGTAATTTCTCCGCATTGCAAGGTGCAATTCTGAAATTTTTTGCTTTTTCCTGCTCCTCTTAGCATGATAAAGAAGATTCAAAGAGAGTGAGATGCCAGCTCCTTTCATTCAGTCAGTAGCTTCAAACATTTCTGGTATATGAATAACATGATGTTTTTCAATGGCAAAAATCAATGAATATTGTAAAAGCACAAACAGTAATTTCTCCGCATTGCAAGGTGCAATTCTGAAATTTTTTGCTTTTTCCTGCTACTCTTAGCATGATAAAGAAGATTCAAAGAGAGTGAGATGCCAGCTCCTTTCATTCAGTCAGTAGCTTCAATCATTTCTGGACGTTTTTCAATGGCAAAAATCAATGAATATTGTAAATGCACAAACAGTAATTTCTCCGCATTGCAAGGTGCAATTCTGAAATTTTTTGCTTTTTCCTGCTCCTCTTAGCATGATAAAGAAGATTCAAAGAGAGCGAGATGCCAGCTCCTTTCATTCAGTCAGTAGCTTCAATCATTTCTGGTATATGAATAACATGATGTTTTTCAATGGCAAAAATCAATGAATATTGTAAATGCACAAACAGTAATTTCTCCGCATTGCAAGGTGCAATTCTGAAATTTTTTGCTTTTTCCTGCTCCTCTTAGCATGATAAAGAAGATTCAAAGAGAGTGAGATGCCAGCTCCTTTCATTCAGTCAGTAGCTTCAATCATTTCTGGACGTTTTTCAATGGCAAAAATCAATGAATATTGTAAATGCACAAACAGTAATTTCTCCGCATTGCAAGGTGCAATTCTGAAATTTTTTGCTTTTTCCTGCTCCTCTTAGCATGATAAAGAAGATTCAAAGAGAGTGAGATGCCAGCTCCTTTCATTCAGTCAGTAGCTTCAAACATTTCTGGTATATGAATAACATGATGTTTTTCAATGGCAAAAATCAATGAATATTGTAAATGCACAAACAGTAATTACTCCGCATTGCAAGGTGCAATTCTGAAATTTTTTGCTTTTTCCTGCTCCTCTTAGCATGATAAAGAAGATTCAAAGAGAGTGAGATGCCAGCTCCTTTCATTCAGTCAGTAGCTTCAATCATTTCTGGACGTTTTTCAATGGCAAAAATCAATGAATATTGTAAATGCACAAACAGTAATTTCTCCGCATTGCAAGGTGCAATTCTGAAATTTTTTGCTTTTTCCTGCTCCTCTTAGCATGATAAAGAAGATTCAAAGAGAGTGAGATGCCAGCTCCTTTCATTCAGTCAGTAGCTTCAATCATTTCTGGACGTTTTTCAATGGCAAAAATCAATGAATATTGTAAATGCACAAACAGTAATTTCTCCGCATTGCAAGGTGCAATTCTGAAATTTTTTGCTTTTTCCTGCTCCTCTTAGCATGATAAAGAAGATTCAAAGAGAGTGAGATGCCAGCTCCTTTCATTCAGTCAGTAGCTTCAATCATTTCTGGTATATGAATAACATGATGTTTTTCAATAGCAAAAATCAATGAATATTTTAAATGCACAAACAGTAATTTCTCCGCATTGCAAGGTGCAATTCTGAAATTTTTTGCTTTTTCCTGCTCCTCTTAGCATGATAAAGAAGATTCAAAGAGAGTGAGATGCCAGCTCCTTTCATTCAGTCAGCAGCTTCAATCATTTCTGGACATTTTTCAATGGCAAAAATCAATGAATATTGTAAATGCACAAACAGTAATTTCTCCGCATTGCAAGGTGCAATTCTGAAATTTTTTGCTTTTTCCTGCTCCTCTTAGCATGATAAAGAAGATTCAAAGAGAGTGAGATGCCAGCTCCTTTCATTCAGTCAGTAGCTTCAAACATTTCTGGTATATGAATAACATGATGTTTTTCAATGGCAAAAATCAATGAATATTGTAAAAGCACAAACAGTAATTTCTCCGCATTGCAAGGTGCAATTCTGAAATTTTTTGCTTTTTCCTGCTCCTCTTAGCATGATAAAGAAGATTCAAAGAGAGTGAGATGCCAGCTCCTTTCATTCAGTCAGTAGCTTCAATCATTTCTGGACGTTTTTCAATGGCAAAAATCAATGAATATTGTAAATGCACAAACAGTAATTTCTCCGCATTGCAAGGTGCAATTCTGAAATTTTTTGCTTTTTCCTGCTCCTCTTAGCATGATAAAGAAGATTCAAAGAGAGTGAGATGCCAGCTCCTTTCATTCAGTCAGTAGCTTCAATCATTTCTGGACGTTTTTCAATGGCAAAAATCAATGAATATTGTAAATGCACAAACAGTAATTTCTCCGCATTGCAAGGTGCAATTCTGAAATTTTTTGCTTTTTCCTGCTCCTCTTAGCATGATAAAGAAGATTCAAAGAGAGTGAGATGCCAGCTCCTTTCATTCAGTCAGTAGCTTCAAACATTTCTGGTATATGAATAACATGATGTTTTTCAATGGCAAAAATCAATGAATATTGTAAAAGCACAAACAGTAATTTCTCCGCATTGCAAGGTGCAATTCTGAAATTTTTTGCTTTTTCCTGCTCCTCTTAGCATGATAAAGAAGATTCAAAGAGAGTGAGATGCCAGCTCCTTTCATTCAGTCAGTAGCTTCAATCATTTCTGGACGTTTTTCAATGGCAAAAATCAATGAATATTGTAAATGCACAAACAGTAATTTCTCCGCATTGCAAGGTGCAATTCTGAAATTTTTTGCTTTTTCCTGCTCCTCTTAGCATGATAAAGAAGATTCAAAGAGAGTGAGATGCCAGCTCCTTTCATTCAGTCAGTAGCTTCAATCATTTCTGGTATATGAATAACATGATGTTTTTCAATGGCAAAAATCAATGAATATTGTAAATGCACAAACAGTAATTTCTCCGCATTGCAAGTTGCAATTCTGAAATTTTTTGCTTTTTCCTGCTCCTCTTAGCATGATAAAGAAGATTCAAAGAGAGTGAGATGCCAGCTCCTTTCATTCAGTCAGTAGCTTCAATCATTTCTGGACGTTTTTCAATGGCAAAAATCAATGAATATTGTAAATGCACAAACAGTAATTTCTCCGCATTGCAAGGTGCAATTCTGAAATTTTTTGCTTTTTCCTGCTCCTCTTAGCATGATAAAGAAGATTCAAAGAGAGTGAGATGCCAGCTCCTTTCATTCAGTCAGTAGCTTCAATCATTTCTGGACGTTTTTCAATGGCAAAAATCAATGAATATTGTAAATGCACAAACAGTAATTTCTCCGCATTGCAAGGTGCAATTCTGAAATTTTTTGCTTTTTCCTGCTCCTCTTAGCATGATAAAGAAGATTCAAAGAGAGTGAGATGCCAGCTCCTTTCATTCAGTCAGTAGCTTCAAACATTTCTGGTATATGAATAACATGATGTTTTTCAATGGCAAAAATCAATGAATATTGTAAAAGCACAAACAGTAATTTCTCCGCATTGCAAGGTGCAATTCTGAAATTTTTTGCTTTTTCCTGCTCCTCTTAGCATGATAAAGAAGATTCAAAGAGAGTGAGATGCCAGCTCCTTTCATTCAGTCAGTAGCTTCAATCATTTCTGGACGTTTTTCAATGGCAAAAATCAATGAATATTGTAAATGCACAAACAGTAATTTCTCCGCATTGCAAGGTGCAATTCTGAAATTTTTTGCTTTTTCCTGCTCCTCTTAGCATGATAAAGAAGATTCAAAGAGAGTGAGATGCCAGCTCCTTTCATTCAGTCAGTAGCTTCAATCATTTCTGGACGTTTTTCAATGGCAAAAATCAATGAATATTGTAAATGCACAAACAGTAATTTCTCCGCATTGCAAGGTGCAATTCTGAAATTTTTTGCTTTTTCCTGCTCCTCTTAGCATGATAAAGAAGATTCAAAGAGAGTGAGATGCCAGCTCCTTTCATTCAGTCAGTAGCTTCAAACATTTCTGGTATATGAATAACATGATGTTTTTCAATGGCAAAAATCAATGAATATTGTAAAAGCACAAACAGTAATTTCTCCGCATTGCAAGGTGCAATTCTGAAATTTTTTGCTTTTTCCTGCTCCTCTTAGCATGATAAAGAAGATTCAAAGAGAGTGAGATGCCAGCTCCTTTCATTCAGTCAGTAGCTTCAATCATTTCCGGACGTTTTTCAATGGCAAAAATCAATGAATATTGTAAATGCACAAACAGTAATTTCTCCGCATTGCAAGGTGCAATTCTGAAATTTTTTGCTTTTTCCTGCTCCTCTTAGCATGATAAAGAAGATTCAAAGAGAGTGAGATGCCAGCTCCTTTCATTCAGTCAGTAGCTTCAATCATTTCTGGTATATGAATAACATGATGTTTTTCAATGGCAAAAATCAATGAATATTGTAAATGCACAAACAGTAATTTCTCCGCATTGCAAGTTGCAATTCTGAAATTTTTTGCTTTTTCCTGCTCCTCTTAGCATGATAAAGAAGATTCAAAGAGAGTGAGATGCCAGCTCCTTTCATTCAGTCAGTAGCTTCAATCATTTCTGGACGTTTTTCAATGGCAAAAATCAATGAATATTGTAAATGCACAAACAGTAATTTCTCCGCATTGCAAGGTGCAATTCTGAAATTTTTTGCTTTTTCCTGCTCCTCTTAGCATGATAAAGAAGATTCAAAGAGAGTGAGATGCCAGCTCCTTTCATTCAGTCAGTAGCTTCAATCATTTCTGGACGTTTTTCAATGGCAAAAATCAATGAATATTGTAAATGCACAAACAGTAATTTCTCCGCATTGCAAGGTGCAATTCTGAAATTTTTTGCTTTTTCCTGCTCCTCTTAGCATGATAAAGAAGATTCAAAGAGAGTGAGATGCCAGCTCCTTTCATTCAGTCAGTAGCTTCAAACATTTCTGGTATATGAATAACATGATGTTTTTCAATGGCAAAAATCAATGAATATTGTAAAAGCACAAACAGTAATTTCTCCGCATTGCAAGGTGCAATTCTGAAATTTTTTGCTTTTTCCTGCTCCTCTTAGCATGATAAAGAAGATTCAAAGAGAGTGAGATGCCAGCTCCTTTCATTCAGTCAGTAGCTTCAATCATTTCTGGACGTTTTTCAATGGCAAAAATCAATGAATATTGTAAATGCACAAACAGTAATTTCTCCGCATTGCAAGGTGCAATTCTGAAATTTTTTGCTTTTTCCTGCTCCTCTTAGCATGATAAAGAAGATTCAAAGAGAGTGAGATGCCAGCTCCTTTCATTCAGTCAGTAGCTTCAATCATTTCTGGACGTTTTTCAATGGCAAAAATCAATGAATATTGTAAATGCACAAACAGTAATTTCTCCGCATTGCAAGGTGCAATTCTGAAATTTTTTGCTTTTTCCTGCTCCTCTTAGCATGATAAAGAAGATTCAAAGAGAGTGAGATGCCAGCTCCTTTCATTCAGTCAGTAGCTTCAAACATTTCTGGTATATGAATAACATGATGTTTTTCAATGGCAAAAATCAATGAATATTGTAAAAGCACAAACAGTAATTTCTCCGCATTGCAAGGTGCAATTCTGAAATTTTTTGCTTTTTCCTGCTCCTCTTAGCATGATAAAGAAGATTCAAAGAGAGTGAGATGCCAGCTCCTTTCATTCAGTCAGTAGCTTCAATCATTTCTGGACGTTTTTCAATGGCAAAAATCAATGAATATTGTAAATGCACAAACAGTAATTTCTCCGCATTGCAAGGTGCAATTCTGAAATTTTTTGCTTTTTCCTGCTCCTCTTAGCATGATAAAGAAGATTCAAAGAGAGTGAGATGCCAGCTCCTTTCATTCAGTCAGTAGCTTCAATCATTTCTGGTATATGAATAACATGATGTTTTTCAATGGCAAAAATCAATGAATATTGTAAATGCACAAACAGTAATTTCTCCACATTGCAAGGTGCAATTCTGAAATTTTTTGCTTTTTCCTGCTCCTCTTAGCATGATAAAGAAGATTCAAAGAGAGTGAGATGCCAGCTCCTTTCATTCAGTCAGTAGCTTCAATCATTTCTGGACGTTTTTCAATGGCAAAAATCAATGAATATTGTAAATGCACAAACAGTAATTTCTCCGCATTGCAAGGTGCAATTCTGAAATTTTTTGCTTTTTCCTGCTCCTCTTAGCATGATAAAGAAGATTCAAAGAGAGCGAGATGCCAGCTCCTTTCATTCAGTCAGTAGCTTCAATCATTTCTGGACGTTTTTCAATGGCAAAAATCAATGAATATTGTAAATGCACAAACAGTAATTTCTCCGCATTGCAAGGTGCAATTCTGAAATTTTTTGCTTTTTCCTGCTCCTCTTAGCATGATAAAGAAGATTCAAAGAGAGTGAGATGCCAGCTCCTTTCATTCAGTCAGTAGCTTCAATCATTTCTGGACGTTTTTCAATGGCAAAAATCAATGAATATTGTAAATGCACAAACAGTAATTTCTCCGCATTGCAAGGTGCAATTCTGAAATTTTTTGCTTTTTCCTGCTCCTCTTAGCATGATAAAGAAGATTCAAAGAGAGTGAGATGCCAGCTCCTTTCATTCAGTCAGTAGCTTCAAACATTTCTGGTATATGAATAACATGATGTTTTTCAATGGCAAAAATCAATGAATATTGTAAATGCACAAACAGTAATTTCTCCGCATTGCAAGGTGCAATTCTGAAATTTTTTGCTTTTTCCTGCTCCTCTTAGCATGATAAAGAAGATTCAAAGAGAGTGAGATGCCAGCTCCTTTCATTCAGTCAGTAGCTTCAATCATTTCTGGACGTTTTTCAATGGCAAAAATCAATGAATATTGTAAATGCACAAACAGTAATTTCTCCGCATTGCAAGGTGCAATTCTGAAATTTTTTGCTTTTTCCTGCTCCTCTTAGCATGATAAAGAAGATTCAAAGAGAGTGAGATGCCAGCTCCTTTCATTCAGTCAGTAGCTTCAATCATTTCTGGAGGTTTTTCAATGGCAAAAATCAATGAATATTGTAAATGCACAAACAGTAATTTCTCCGCATTGCAAGGTGCAATTCTGAAATTTTTTGCTTTTTCCTGCTCCTCTTAGCATGATAAAGAAGATTCAAAGAGAGTGAGATGCCAGCTCCTTTCATTCAGTCAGTAGCTTCAATCATTTCTGGTATATGAATAACATGATGTTTTTCAATAGCAAAAATCAATGAATATTTTAAATGCACAAACAGTAATTTCTCCGCATTGCAAGGTGCAATTCTGAAATTTTTTGCTTTTTCCTGCTCCTCTTAGCATGATAAAGAAGATTCAAAGAGAGTGAGATGCCAGCTCCTTTCATTCAGTCAGCAGCTTCAATCATTTCTGGACATTTTTCAATGGCAAAAATCAATGAATATTGTAAATGCACAAACAGTAATTTCTCCGCATTGCAAGGTGCAATTCTGAAATTTTTTGCTTTTTCCTGCTCCTCTTAGCATGATAAAGAAGATTCAAAGAGAGTGAGATGCCAGCTCCTTTCATTCAGTCAGTAGCTTCAAACATTTCTGGTATATGAATAACATGATGTTTTTCAATGGCAAAAATCAATGAATATTGTAAAAGCACAAACAGTAATTTCTCCGCATTGCAAGGTGCAATTCTGAAATTTTTTGCTTTTTCCTGCTCCTCTTAGCATGATAAAGAAGATTCAAAGAGAGTGAGATGCCAGCTCCTTTCATTCAGTCAGTAGCTTCAATCATTTCTGGACGTTTTTCAATGGCAAAAATCAATGAATATTGTAAATGCACAAACAGTAATTTCTCCGCATTGCAAGGTGCAATTCTGAAATTTTTTGCTTTTTCCTGCTCCTCTTAGCATGATAAAGAAGATTCAAAGAGAGTGAGATGCCAGCTCCTTTCATTCAGTCAGTAGCTTCAATCATTTCTGGTATATGAATAACATGATGTTTTTCAATGGCAAAAATCAATGAATATTGTAAATGCACAAACAGTAATTTCTCCGCATTGCAAGTTGCAATTCTGAAATTTTTTGCTTTTTCCTGCTCCTCTTAGCATGATAAAGAAGATTCAAAGAGAGTGAGATGCCAGCTCCTTTCATTCAGTCAGTAGCTTCAATTATTTCTGGACGTTTTTCAATGGCAAAAATCAATGAATATTGTAAATGCACAAACAGTAATTTCTCCGCATTGCAAGGTGCAATTCTGAAATTTTTTGCTTTTTCCTGCTCCTCTTAGCATGATAAAGAAGATTCAAAGAGAGTGAGATGCCAGCTCCTTTCATTCAGTCAGTAGCTTCAAACATTTCTGGTATATGAATAACATGATGTTTTTCAATGGCAAAAATCAATGAATATTGTAAAAGCACAAACAGTAATTTCTCCGCATTGCAAGGTGCAATTCTGAAATTTTTTGCTTTTTCCTGCTCCTCTTAGCATGATAAAGAAGATTCAAAGAGAGTGAGATGCCAGCTCCTTTCATTCAGTCAGTAGCTTCAATCATTTCTGGACGTTTTTCAATGGCAAAAATCAATGAATATTGTAAATGCACAAACAGTAATTTCTCCGCATTGCAAGGTGCAATTCTGAAATTTTTTGCTTTTTCCTGCTCCTCTTAGCATGATAAAGAAGATTCAAAGAGAGTGAGATGCCAGCTCCTTTCATTCAGTCAGTAGCTTCAATCATTTCTGGACGTTTTTCAATGGCAAAAATCAATGAATATTGTAAATGCACAAACAGTAATTTCTCCGCATTGCAAGGTGCAATTCTGAAATTTTTTGCTTTTTCCTGCTCCTCTTAGCATGATAAAGAAGATTCAAAGAGAGTGAGATGCCAGCTCCTTTCATTCAGTCAGTAGCTTCAAACATTTCTGGTATATGAATAACATGATGTTTTTCAATGGCAAAAATCAATGAATATTGTAAAAGCACAAACAGTAATTTCTCCGCATTGCAAGGTGCAATTCTGAAATTTTTTGCTTTTTCCTGCTCCTCTTAGCATGATAAAGAAGATTCAAAGAGAGTGAGATGCCAGCTCCTTTCATTCAGTCAGTAGCTTCAATCATTTCTGGACGTTTTTCAATGGCAAAAATCAATGAATATTGTAAATGCACAAACAGTAATTTCTCCGCATTGCAAGGTGCAATTCTGAAATTTTTTGCTTTTTCCTGCTCCTCTTAGCATGATAAAGAAGATTCAAAGAGAGTGAGATGCCAGCTCCTTTCATTCAGTCAGTAGCTTCAATCATTTCTGGTATATGAATAACATGATGTTTTTCAATGGCAAAAATCAATGAATATTGTAAATGCACAAACAGTAATTTCTCCACATTGCAAGGTGCAATTCTGAAATTTTTTGCTTTTTCCTGCTCCTCTTAGCATGATAAAGAAGATTCAAAGAGAGTGAGATGCCAGCTCCTTTCATTCAGTCAGTAGCTTCAATCATTTCTGGACGTTTTTCAATGGCAAAAATCAATGAATATTGTAAATGCACAAACAGTAATTTCTCCGCATTGCAAGGTGCAATTCTGAAATTTTTTGCTTTTTCCTGCTCCTCTTAGCATGATAAAGAAGATTCAAAGAGAGCGAGATGCCAGCTCCTTTCATTCAGTCAGTAGCTTCAATCATTTCTGGACGTTTTTCAATGGCAAAAATCAATGAATATTGTAAATGCACAAACAGTAATTTCTCCGCATTGCAAGGTGCAATTCTGAAATTTTTTGCTTTTTCCTGCTCCTCTTAGCATGATAAAGAAGATTCAAAGAGAGTGAGATGCCAGCTCCTTTCATTCAGTCAGTAGCTTCAATCATTTCTGGACGTTTTTCAATGGCAAAAATCAATGAATATTGTAAATGCACAAACAGTAATTTCTCCGCATTGCAAGGTGCAATTCTGAAATTTTTTGCTTTTTCCTGCTCCTCTTAGCATGATAAAGAAGATTCAAAGAGAGTGAGATGCCAGCTCCTTTCATTCAGTCAGTAGCTTCAAACATTTCTGGTATTTGAATAACATGATGTTTTTCAATGGCAAAAATCAATGAATATTGTAAATGCACAAACAGTAATTTCTCCGCATTGCAAGGTGCAATTTCTGAAATTTTTTGCTTTTTCCTGCTCCTCTTAGCATGATAAAGAAGATTCAAAGAGAGTGAGATGCCAGCTCCTTTCATTCAGTCAGTAGCTTCAATCATTTCTGGACGTTTTTCAATGGCAAAAATCAATGAATATTGTAAATGCACAAACAGTAATTTCTCCGCATTGCAAGGTGCAATTCTGAAATTTTTTGCTTTTTCCTGCTCCTCTTAGCATGATAAAGAAGATTCAAAGAGAGTGAGATGCCAGCTCCTTTCATCAGTCAGTAGCTTCAATCATTTCTGGAGGTTTTTCAATGGCAAAAATCAATGAATATTGTAAATGCACAAACAGTAATTTCTCCGCATTGCAAGGTGCAATTCTGAAATTTTTTGCTTTTTCCTGCTCCTCTTAGCATGATAAAGAAGATTCAAAGAGAGTGAGATGCCAGCTCCTTTCATTCAGTCAGTAGCTTCAATCATTTCTGGTATATGAATAACATGATGTTTTTCAATAGCAAAAATCAATGAATATTTTAAATGCACAAACAGTAATTTCTCCGCATTGCAAGGTGCAATTCTGAAATTTTTTGCTTTTTCCTGCTCCTCTTAGCATGATAAAGAAGATTCAAAGAGAGTGAGATGCCAGCTCCTTTCATTCAGTCAGCAGCTTCAATCATTTCTGGACATTTTTCAATGGCAAAAATCAATGAATATTGTAAATGCACAAACAGTAATTTCTCCGCATTGCAAGGTGCAATTCTGAAATTTTTTGCTTTTTCCTGCTCCTCTTAGCATGATAAAGAAGATTCAAAGAGAGTGAGATGCCAGCTCCTTTCATTCAGTCAGTAGCTTCAAACATTTCTGGTATATGAATAACATGATGTTTTTCAATGGCAAAAATCAATGATATTGTAAAAGCACAAACAGTAATTTCTCCGCATTGCAAGGTGCATTCTGAAATTTTTTGCTTTTTCCTGCTCCTCTTAGCATGATAAAGAAGATTCAAAGAGAGTGAGATGCCAGCTCCTTTCATTCAGTCAGTAGCTTCAATCATTTCTGGACGTTTTTCAATGGCAAAAATCAATGAATATTGTAAATGCACAAAACAGTAATTTCTCCGCATTGCAAGGTGCAATTCTGAAATTTTTTGCTTTTTCCTGCTCCTCTTAGCATGATAAAGAAGATTCAAAGAGAGTGAGATGCCAGCTCCTTTCATTCAGTCAGTAGCTTCAATCATTTCTGGTATATGAATAACATGATGTTTTTCAATGGCAAAAATCAATGAATATTGTAAATGCCACAAACAGTAATTTCTCCGCATTGCAAGTTGCAATTCTGAAAATTTTTTGCTTTTTCCTGCTCCTCTTAGCATGATAAAGAAGATCAAAGAGAGTGAGATGCCAGCTCTCTTTCATTCAGTCAGTAGCTTCAATTATTTCTGGACGTTTTCAATGGCAAAAATCAATGAATATTGTAAATGCACAAACAGTAATTTCTCCGCATTGCAAGGTGCAATTTCTGAAATTTTTTGCTTTTTCCTGCTCCTCTTAGCATGATAAAGAAGATTCAAAGAGAGTGAGATGCCAGCTCCTTTCATTCAGTCAGTTGCTTCAATCATTTCTGGACGTTTTTCAATGGCAAAAATCAATGAATATTGTAAATGCACAAACAGTAATTTCTCCGCATTGCAAGGTGCAATTCTGAAATTTTTTGCTTTTTTCCTGCTCCTCTTAGCATGATAAAGAAGATTCAAAGAGAGTGAGATGCCAGCTCCTTTCTTCAGTCAGTAGCTTCAATCATTTCTGGACGTTTTTCAATGGCAAAAATCAATGAATATTGTAAATGCACAAACAGTAATTTCTCCGCATTGCAAGGTGCAATTCTGAAATTTTTTGCTTTTTCCTGCTCCTCTTTGCATGATAAAGAAGATTCAAAGAGAGTGAGATGCCAGCTCCTTTCATTCAGTCAGTAGCTTCAATCATTTCTGGTATATGAATAACATGATGTTTTTCAATGGCAAAAATCAATGAATATTGTAAATGCACAAACAGTAATTTCTCCGCATTGCAAGGTGCAATTCTGAAATTTTTGGCTTTTTCCTGCTCCTCTAGCATGATAAAGAAGATTCAAAGAGAGTGAGATGCCAGCTCCTTTCATTCAGTAAGTAGCTTCAATCATTTCTGGATGTTTTTCAATGGCAAAAATCAATGAATATTGTAAATGCACAAACAGTAATTTCTCCGCATTGCAAGGTGCAATTCTGAAATTTCTTGCATTTTCCTGCTCCTCTTAGCATGATAAAGAAGATTCAAAGAGAGTGAGATGCCAGCTCCTTTCATTCAGTCAGTAGCTTCAATCATTTCTGGACGTTTTTCAATGGCAAAAATCAATGAATATTGTAAATGCACAAACAGTAATTTCTCCGCATTGCAAGGTGCAATTCTGAAATTTTTTGCTTTTTCCTGCTCCTTTTAGCATGATAAAGAAGATTCAAAGAGAGTGAGATGCCAGCTCCTTTCATTCAGTCAGTAGCTTCAAACATTCTGTATATGAATAACATGATGTTTTTCAATGGCAAAAATCAATGAATATTGTAAATGCACAAACAGTAATTTCTCCGCATTGCAAGGTGCAATTCTGAAATTTTTTGCTTTTCCTGCTCCTCTTAGCATGATAAAGAAGATTCAAAGAGAGTGAGATGCCAGCTCCTTCATTCAGTCAGTAGCTTCAATCATTTCTGGACGTTTTTCAATGGCAAAAATCAATGAATATTGTAAATGCACAAACAGTAATTTTCTCCGCATTGCAAGGTGCAATTCTGAAATTTTTTGCTTTTTCCTGCTCCTCTTAGCATGATAAAGAAGATTCAAAGAGAGTGAGATGCCAGCTTCTTTCATTCAGTCAGTAGCTTCAAACATTTCTGGGATATGAATAACATGATGTTTTTCAATGGCAAAAATTAATGAATATTGTAAATGCACAAACAGTATTTCTCCGCATTGCAAGGTGCAATTCTGAAATTTTTTGCTTTTTCCTGCTCTCTTAGCATGATAAAGAAGATTCAAAGAGAGTGAGATGCCAGCTCCTTTCATTCAGTCAGTAGCTTCAATCATTTCTGGTCGTTTTTCAATGGCAAAAATCAATGAATATTGTAAATGCACAAACCAGTAATTTCTCCGCATTGCAAGGTGCAATTCTGAAATTTTTTGCTTTTTCCTGCTCCTCTTAGCATGATAAAGAAGATTCAAAGAGAGTGAGATGCCAGCTCCTTTCATTCAGTCAGTAGCTTCAATCATTTCTGGACGTTTTTCAATGGCAAAAATCATGAATATTGTAAATGCACAAACAGTAATTTCTCAGCATTGCAAGGTGCAATTCTGAAATTTTTTGCTTTTTCCTGCTCCACTTAGCATGATAAAGAAGATTCAAAGAGAGTGAGATGCCAGCTCCTTTCATTCAGTCAGTAGCTCAATCATTTCTGGTATATGAATAACATGATGTTTTTCAATGGCAAAAATCAATGAATATTGTAAATGCACAAACAGTAATTTCTCCGCATTGCAAGTTGCAATTCTGAAATTTTTTGCTTTTTCCTGCCTCCTCTTAGCATGATAAAGAAGATTCAAAGAGAGTGAGATGCCAGCTCCTTTCATTCAGTCAGTAGCTTCAATC